>NC_069499.1:72493980-72793980 GCF_027579735.1 Bombina bombina
TTAGATTCTCTCTCGGAATCATGAAAGATCAATTATGGATTTAGTGTCCCTTTAACATCATGATTCACTCATAATATACCATTAGGAATTACGTACAATAATAGCATATCATTAGAACATATTAGAGTTGTCGCTTTTTTGGAAGGAAAAACAATGCTATACTGCCTTATATAAATCAGCATATGTGGGAGAGAATCACCATACATACATATATGTACATAACACACATCACACAACAGCAAAGCACACATTTATCTTTTTAATCATCATACATTAAGAATGTTGCAAACTACAACAACAGAACGAAGATTTGCAAACTAGACAGGCAGGTTGCAAATATGATGACATAATTTGAAGCTACAACCATACAGATTACAGCATTAGTACTGCACCTCTCCTTTCAGCATTTTCTCACTACATAATACTACATATACGTAAACGAGAGGGTTGGAAGATCTTTATTATTATTGCGATTTCAATGGGACACATAAAATATTGTCATCTTGCAAATCACTTATATATAGAATATTATAGATGTCAGCAGTTACTTTATCGTTTGTCAACAATATTGCAGCAATATTGATCGATCAGATTCTATGCCATGTCTATGCACACATTATACACAAGTATGCACTTTCATTCATGTTAGCGTGGACTTGTGGTTTTTAATATAAGATTGTGTTTACTAAGTATTTGTTACACATATGAACAAACATTACAAAGGTGCACTGTATATGTTATATTTTACACTTTCACATTACGATTCATTGGGGGGGGATAAATTTCATTAAACACAAGAAAATCCACCCACTTTGAAATCATTTGCGCTGCTCAGATACAATCAAGTGTATACAATCAGCAATCATTACGAACACGCTACCATTGGACATTTTGCGCTATAAATCCCCCAAACATGGCCAAAGTGTCCCTTGTGATCGACATTGTATCAAATCGCTTTTGTGTTTTTGCATACCTTGTTACTCCTTGTGTGTTTGCTCTGCTGTTTAGCTTTGTGCTGCTTGGCTTGGCAAATATGGATGATCCGCAGTTAGCTTGTGTAGGTGCTGTTGGACAAGTTTTGTACAACATAATCAGGCGTGCTCGGCATCTCCAAGAGAGGCGTAGGGCTCGTCTGATGAGAGGTCCTCGTGTTGAAAGGGTGAGGCCCACCTTGGATAACATGAGCAACTTCAAGGTTTATGAAAAGTATAGGCTCAATCGAGAGCAACTCATGGGCCTTTACAAAGTACTTAAACCTCATCTGGAGCCACATAAACATATGCAGACTGCAATCCCTGGCATGACCAAGATGCTAAGTTGCATATATTTCCTGGCCTCTGGAAGTTTTCAATCCGGAGAGGGGTACAAGCATGGGCTGCTCAGGGTACCTTCTCTGTCATTTCTGACAATTTTCTGGATGCCATGGTACGAGTTTGTAAGCTTTACATAGGATTCCCTCAAAATGATGGCGATTGGAGGAGCCTGAAGAGGGAATTCTATGCAGTAGCTCATATGCCCAATGTATAGATTACACCCACATTGCGCTGCATGCTCCAGTAGATGACTAGCCCTTCCAAAATCACAAAGATTTTCATAGTCTCAACGTGCAGTTTGTTTGCGACTCAAGGATGTGGATTATGAATGTGTGTGCCCCGAGCCCTCCTCCAAGATGAGGTACGTCAAATATTTATAACATGTATATAACGTAGGTTGACCATATTGCCGCTTTAAAAAGGGACACATATGAAAAATACATAGGTCAGGGCTATTTTCAAGGCTGTTTCAAGAAATGTTTTGTATAAGAAGCCTGACCTATGTATTTTTCATATGTGTCCATTTTTAAAGCTGGAATATGGTCACCCTAATTATAACGTGTATTGTTTCTAAATCATACTATTGACGAAAAATAAAGTCTACAGCTTTGTACCTTTCAAATATATTATTCAATTATTTTCAAATACACTACTGCCCCACTTTCTATATCATGCAGCATGAACATATGTTTTTATTTTGTTTCAAATATATGTATGATTTGTCATTAATGACATCATGATGTCACATGCATATTACATGCAAAACACCAATAATCATCTTCTTCTTCATATCATTGTCATCATTGTTTTGAACTTCTAAGCCACTTCTAAGTATACATAAAACATAATCGTGTTGAAATTCCTTGAGTTAATTTCATGATGTATGATATGTAAATAGATTTTAAAAAGATTTATGTGTAGACTGTCCATTTCAATCAAACATTAATATTCATTAAAACTAAAGCATGCATTTATGAATGTGTCTAATAATATTGGGTTGACATACATTGAATCCTAATGTAAAAGAGAGATTCACAAAACATACCCTGAAAATGTAATGTCAGATAGATAAAATTATATTCTTAACATTTAATATGAACGGTAGCCTCTACTGTGTATATATTCTTAATAGTAATTGATTGAACCATCAAGCTTCAAAATATTACATTTAAGATTACAAAGGCAATCAACAAAATATATATATAAATCAGTGTTTACATGGTTTCAAAGGCTAGGTGGAGTGGCCATTTAGATTTGATCATATTATACACTCCCATATTATTCAATTGTTGGATTTTAAAAATTCAATCCACGGGCATGTGTCTAAAAGAACTCTATTGCATTTCAATCTCAAATGCATATATGCGTACTGATATATTATCCAAAAGATAAATATATTATAAAATCATAAAGAACTTCCACTTCTGGGCATCAGCCTCCCTCCCCTTCCCATCCAGAAGCCCCCCCACTCCTTCCCAGCCAGAAGCCCCTCCTGCCCCCCGCACCCCAGCCAGAAGCCCCTCCCGCCCCACCTCGCACCTTCACAGCCAGAAGACCCTCCCGCCCCCCACCCCTTCCCAGCCAGAATCCATTCCCGGCCCTTCCCGTTCTGACTCCTATCCTGTCCCTCCAAAAAAAAGATTCCTTGCCCCCACTCGCCACTCTCCCCATTTGGCCCGCCCTGCATCTACCCTGCCTGCACAGCCACCAACTCCCCAGGCCCCTGACTCTCCAGCTGTGCAGGCTTCATCGGAGCGGCAACCCAATCCCCCACCTCTCCCCATCCCTCCCCATCAGCACCTTTACCCTGATCCCAATCCCCACCTTCATTGTCCTGGGTGTCGGATTGTCCTTCCCAGCCACTGATGTAAGTATCATTATGAATCAACATTAGAACATACATTTTTTATTTCATTTATGTAAATGTTTACAATTTACATTTCATGAAATCAACATCCTGATTTTCTAATATCTAAATGATATTGCCTAGATTTTGGATATATATAATAATTTATAAATGCCAATATTTTGTATTTGTTATCACCGCCATTTTCACAGTGTGTCATAAACCAAAAAAGATTTTTTTTACAGATTGATAGTGTTTATTTTTTTAATAATATCTTAATGGTTTATCGATCAAGAACATATTTAATGTTTAATTCTTCTTCTCTATAGTATATTTTATTATAATAATGATTGTATTTAAATTAGTACAATGTCTCTTTGCAATATTTATATTATGTTCTGTAATTCTTATACATTTTTTAATATTTCTTTTTGTTTAGGTTGTGACTCAGCATGGTTGACGCTAGAGGCTCTAGCAAGACTAGAGCAAACCATGCTGAGTTTCTATCAGTTGCTGGGAAGGATGCATGACACCATGCGTATCCAGCTGCGGCTAGAGGCTATGCATGAAGCTGCAGATGGAGGGGCTCAGGACGATGAAGGTGATTCTGAAGCCCCAGTAAGTGGAGGATCCGGAGCTGGCCCGAGGGAGCAGATATGAATCTTCCAGCCACATGTTATTTTTTTGATTGTTTATGTTATTTGTTGCCATTTGGCCATTTTTCTAGTTTTTGTTGTGCCTGATGCACTATTTCACCTTGTCAGATTTATACTAAGGGCTGTGTTGGCCTTTGTTTTGCCTTGTCAACTCCCTCCAAGGACTGTGATGCACTATGTCACCTTGTCAGATGGCTCCAAAGGGGCTGTGTTGGCCTTTGTTTTGCCTTGTCAACTCCCTCCAAGGACTGTGATGCTCTATGTCACCTTGTCAGATGGCTCCAAAGGGGCTGTGTTGGCCTTTGTTTTGCCTTGTCAACTCCCTCCAAGGACTGTGATGCACTATGTCACCTTGTCAGATGGCTCCAAAGGGGCTGTGTTGGCCTTTGTTTTGCCTTGTCAACTCCCTCCAAGGACTGTGATGCACTATGTCACCTTGTCAGATGGCTCCAAAGGGGCTGTGTTGGCCTTTGTTTTGCCTTGTCAACTCCCTCCAAGGACTGTGATGCACTATGTCACCTTGTCAGATGGCTCCAATGGGATTGATTTCTCATTATGACTTTTTTTAAAGTGATCTTATTTCTTTATGTTTTATAACATTCCTATATCATATTCATCATAATAAAAATAAAGTCATTAATATGTTATTTTTCTTCTTTATTTATTCATGTCATTTTTAAAAAAAATATATTTTATGTGGTTAATCCTTAAAGGAAATGGTCTTTCATGATTCAGATATATAATCCAATTTTAACAAACTTTCATATTTACATCTATTTTTTAATTTTCTTTATTTTCTTGATATACTTTGCTTAAAGATTTATCTTTGCAAGATCATAAGTAGCAGAGAACCTAGTTTTGAGATGTTGATTGTTGGTTGCATACATATATATTGTTTGTAATTGGCTCATCCATGTGTTCATTTAGAAACCATTAGTGAATTGATGCACCTTTAACAAAATGATACCAAGATTATTAAACTAATGAAATATTGAATGTAAATTATGAAGTTGATGGAAATAGTATCCTCTCTGTGAATCCTGAACTTAATTATTTGTATTTTATGTCCCTTTTAGTGATGCTGATCACAATTCTTAATTTATGGATATGCATTTCTAATGTATTTATTTTCTTTTTACATCAACATACACATAGAATATGCTTAAAACAGACTATGGCCTCTAGTTATCAAGTCGTCAACCTCAAATACGCTGGAAATCCGCAGCGTATTTGTGGCGAGGCTGATTCGCCTAAGTTATCAAGCCCTTTACACCGGCAAAAGTAGAATTTTGTGACGTAAGCTTCAATCCGCCGGACTCAGTCCAACACAGATCGATTCTTACGTCACTCCAGATGTTCCGCACACAAGTTCGGCACAATCTGACTACTTTTGCCAGTTATCAAAAAACTAGCAGGTACGCTCGGCACTTTTCCGGCCCAGCGTACCTGGTTTTCAAACCGCCGCCCATAGGAATCAATGGGAGTCTGACCATAGCGAAAGTTCATGTTCGCTGCTGCCCGACATCCCATTGATTCCTATGGGAGATGTCTGCACCTAACACCCTAACATGTACCCCAAGTCTAAACACCCCTAATCTGCCCCCCCTACACCACCGCATCTAAATAAATGTATTACCCCCTAAACTGCCGCTCCCGGAGCCCACCGCAAGCTACAGTATACATATTAACCCCTAATCTGTCCCCCCCTACACCGCCGCAACAAAATAAAATTATTAACCCCTAAACCGCCGCTCCCGGACACCGCCGCAACTATAATAAATGTATTAACCCCTAAACCGCCGCTTCCGGAGCCCACCGCCACCTACATAATACCTATTAACCCCTATCCTGACCCCCTACACCACCGCCACTATAATAAATTTATTAACCCCTATCCTGCCGATCCCGGACCCCACCGCAACTAAATAAATTGTTTAACCCCTAATCCGCTGCTCCCGGACCCCGCCGCCACCTATATTAAACGTATTAACCCCTAATCTGCCCCCCCTACACCGTCGCCACCTATAATACATTTATTAACCCCTATCCTGCCCCCCTATACCGCCGCAACTATAATAAAATTATTAACCCCTAAACCTAAGTCTAACCCTAACACCCCCTAACTTAAATATTAATTAAATAAATCTAAATATTATAACTCTTACTAACTAAATTATTCTTATTTAAAACTAAATACTTACCTTTAAAATAAACCATAATATAGCTACAATATAAATAATAATTATTTTGTAGCTATTTTAGGATTTATATTTATTTTACAGGTAACTTTGTATTTATTTTAGCTAATTAGAATAGTTATTAAATAGTTATTAACTATTTAATAACTACCTAGCTAAAATAAATACAAAATTACCTGTAAAATAAATCCTAACCTAAGTTACAATTAAACCTAACACTACACTATCATTAAATTAATTAAATAAATTACCTACAAATAACTACAATTAAATACAATTAAATAAACTAACTAAAGTACAAAAAATAAAAAAACTAAGTTACAAACATTTCAAAAATATTACAACAATTTTAAGCTACTTACACCTAATCTAAGCCCCCTAATAAAATAACAAATCCCCCCAAAATAAAAAAATTCCCTACCCTATTCTACATTAAAAAGTTAACAGCTCAATTACCTTACCAGCCCTTAAAAGGGCCTTTTGCGGGGCATGCCCCAAAGAAAACAGCTCTTTTGCCTGTAAAATAAAAATACAACCCCCCCAACATTAAAACCCACCACCCACATACCCCTACTCTAAACCAAACCCCCCTTAAATAAACCTAACACTACCCCCCTGAAGATCATCCTACCTTTAGCCGTCTTCAGCCAGCTGACCACCGATGGAACCGAAGAGGAGATCCGGAGCGGCAGAAGTCATCTTCCAGGTGGCGCTGAAGAAGTCTTCCATCCGATTGAAGTCATCATCCAGGCGGCGTCTTCAATCATCATCCATCCGGAGCGGAGCGGAGCCATCTTCAGACGAGCCTACGCGGAGCCATCTTCTTCCACCGACGACTGAACGAAAAATGACGGTTCCTTTAAGTGACGTCATCCAAGATGGCGTCCCTCGAATTCCGATTGGCTGATAGGATTCTATCAGCCAATCGGAATTAAGGTAGGAAAAATCTGATTGGCTGATCCAATCAGCCAATCAGATTGAGCTCGCATTCTATTGGCTGATCGGAACAGCCAATAGAATGCAAGCTCAATCTGATTGGCTGATTGGATCAGCCAATCGGATTGAACTTCAATCTGATTGGCTGATTGGATCAGCCAATCAGATTTTTCCTACCTTAATTCCGATTGGCTGATAGAATTCTATCAGCCAATCGGAATTCGAGAGACGCCATCTTGGATCACGTCACTTAAAGGAACCGTCATTCGTCGTTCAGTCGTCGGTGGAAGAAGATGGCTCCGCGTAGGCTTGTCTGAAGATGGCTCCGCCTAGATGATGACTTCAATCGGATGGAAGACTTCTTCAGCGCCACCTGGATGATGACTTCAATCGGATGGAAAACTTCTTAAGCGCCCCTTGGATGATGACTTCTGCCGCTCTGGATCTCCTCTTCGGTTCCATCGGTGGTCGGCTGGATGAAGACGGCTAAAGGTTTAAGGGGGGTTTGAATTAGAGTAGGGGTATGTGGGTGGTGGGTTATAATGTTGGGGGGGGTTGTATTTTTATTTTACAGGCAAAAGAGCTGTTTTCTTTGGGGCATGCCCCGCAAAAGACCCTTTTAAGGGCTGGTAAGGTAATTGAGCTGTTCACTTTTTAATGTAGAATAGGGTAGGGAATTTTTTTATTTTGGGGAATTTGTTATTTTATTAGGGGGTTTAGATTAGGTGTAAGTAGCTTAAAATTGTTTTAATATTTTTGAAATGTTTGTAACTTATTTTTTTTATTTTTTGTAACAGCTTTTTATTTTTTGTACTTTAGTTAGTTTATTTAATTGTATTTAATTGTAGTTATTTGTAGGTAATTTATTTAATTAATTTAATGATAGTGTAGTATTAGGTTTAATTGTAACTTAGGTTAGGATATATTTTACAGGTAATTTTGTATTTCTTTTAGCTAGGTAGTTATAAAATAGTTAATAACTATTTAATAACTATTCTAACTAGCTAAAATAAATACAAAGTTACCTGTAAAATAAATATAAATCCTAAAATAGCTACAATGTAATTATTAATTATATTGTAGCTATCTTAGGGTTTATTTTACAGGTAAGTATTTAGTTTTAAATAGGATTAATTTATTTAAGTATAGTGTAGTGTTAGGTGTAATTGTAACTTAGGTTAGTTTTTATTTTACAGGTAAATGTCTCTTTATTGTAACTAGGTAGCTATTAAATAGTTAATAACTATTTAATAGCTATTGTACCTAGTTAAAATAAATTGAAAGTTGCCTGTAAAATAAAAATAAATCCTAAAATAGCTACAATATAATTATTATTTATATTGTAGCTATATTAGGGTTTATTTTAAAGGTAAGTATTTAGTTTTAAATAGGAATAATTAATAAGAGTTAAATGTATTTAAATGTATAGGGGGGTGTTAGGGTTAGGGTTAGACTTAGGTTTAGGGGTTAATAATTTTATTATAGTGGCGGAGGTATAGGGGGGGCAGGATAGGGGTTAATAAATTTATTATAGGTGGCGACGGTGTAGGGGGGGCAGGATAGGGGTTAATAAGTTTAATATAGGTGGCTGCAGGGTCCGGGAGCGGCGGTTTAGGGGTTAAACAATTTATTTAGTTGCGGCGGGGTCCAGGATCGGGGTTAATAAATTTATTATAGCTGGCGGCGGTATAGGGGGGCAGGATAGGGGTTACTAGGAATTATGTAGGTAGCAGTGGGCTCCGGGAGTGGCGGTTTAGGGGTTAATAACTTTATTTAGTTGCGGGGGGCTCCGGGGGTGCCGGTATAGGGGGTAGAACAGTGTAGTTAGTTTGGGTGCTTAGTGACAGCTTGTCAATAAAGCTGTAAAAAAGCCGAAGAGCAGAGAGATCGGATGAGTGCTAACTATCACATTCCGCTGCTCATTGCCCCGTACTTGGTGCGCAGCTTTTTGACAGCTTTATTGAAACTTTGGCGAGCGTATTCAGGTCCGCGGCGGCGATGTGTGGCGAGCTTAGGCGGGCGTATTGGGGCCGGCAAAGGCAGGTAAGTAGACACGTTGATAACTAGAGGCCTATTAGTTGAATGTTGACAGCACATGTATTCCAATTTCACTTACATCTTATTGTAGTAGTATAACAAAAGAAATCACTGTGTGTAATGCACATATTTTAGATGATTAATATCTTTCTATTATTATTGATTATATTTAATTATACAACAATATATTGCTATAGGTAGGCTGACCATATTTCCGCTTTAATAAGTGACACATATGATAAATACATATTTCATTATTCTTATTCCATAAAAATCTTTAAACAGCTCTGAAAACATCCCTGACATATGTATTTCTCATGTGTCCCTTTTTAAAGCGGAAAGATGGTCACCAGAGCTATAGGTAACATATAATGTATAACCAATCCAGATTTTCATAATGTATCTCTTAGCATTCTTCCTCAGTTAAAGGGACATGAAACACAATCATTTATTTTATCATTTAGGTATAACATACTATTTTAAACAAATTTAAAATTGACTTCAATTCTCAAATTTGCTTCAGTCTCTTGGTATAATTTTTTAAAGGAGCAGCAGTGCACTACTGGTTTCTAACTGAAGACATAGGTGAACCAATGACAGTCAGTATATATATGCAGCCACCAATCAGCAGTTAGAACATAGGTTATTTGCAGCTCTTGAGATTACCTCGAAACACATTGTTAAAATTGCAATCTTTTACATAATCGTGAAACATAAAATGTGGGTTTTATGTCCATTTAAACCCTGCTGCTTCATAAATAGTTAATAATATTCCTATTCTAATGAAATATATACTTATTACCAACAATGTATTATAATGTATATATCACAGTATTATGTTATCTAGCGTTACATTATGTGAAGCTGTGCATTACATGAAACAAACACGCTTCATAGATAACAATATAGCACATACTAGTTTTTTTTTGTTTTTGTTTTTTAAGTTTTTTATTGAAGTTGTGAGATTAACAAACAAAAGAGAAACAAACATAATTTGTCCAGAGGCAGGTAATTACATCCAAGTTAAGTACAGGTTACAAAATCATATCTTATTCCAATAAAGCATAAGAGAAGGCATGGACGAATCAGAATTGAACTTCACTTTTATAATTTAGTATATAGTATTTGTACCCCAAAGCGACAGAAGAAAACCTCTGTACAATCTAAGTTAATCATAGCGTAACAAGGGGATATGGCTTATGTTTCGGTCACTCTTGGACCATAGCATGTGGGAGAGGGAATGCAGCGGGCGAGAGCCGCTCGTATTAGAGAGGGGGGAAGGGGAAGGGAGGGAAGGGCAGAGCCAACTAAGGTATGTCAGTAAATTACTAGGAAACTAAGGAGGAGCGATATGAGGGCTAATAATATGAGTGGCATGGGTGAATAAGGTACAACAAACTATCCAGGATCATTGACATATAAATACTGAGAAACCCCAGTTAAGTCGAGCATATTAGTAGACACTACTATTAAACCAAGGGCATCAGTGTACAACAAGGGATATATAGTCAAGGGAAGCAGCCTAGCGATCAGTCCCTATGTATAATTAAATGTAGTAACTATAAGAGTCCTATCTACAGAGGGGCACATACTCATAAAGATTGTTACAAAGGAGTAGGAAGCTACTGCCTACACATTGTTATCAATGGGCTAATATGATAGGAGCTCATCATGGCTAAATGGGGATAAAGCTTAGAATATTACCAAGAGATAAGTATGTACTGCTAATAAAATGACCCAATGTAACTGCTTAAACAAAATATAAAATCTTGAAAAATGGGTACGGTTAGCTCCACATAACAGATATAAAACAAATATATTAGTCACTCCTTAGCCTATATGTATTCATCCTATGAAGGAATTAACTCGTCCTATCCCACAGACTCGGCCGCCGTCCGTAGGACAAAGACTGTTGTGCTAGGTTTAAATAAGGGCAAGAGTAGGCTTTTCAGAGTCTCAGTTGGGGAGATCATAGATCATGGTAATGATAGACCATAAGTTAAGGGAAAGGAGTATATGGTCCTAGGTAATTATTAGAATTAACCAGCTACAGTTCTTAATAAATGATAGAAGTGCCCATTGCCCAGTGCAAACATAATAATAACAGTGATTGAAGCCACATTGAGCTGAATTCTATTGAGAGTATGTGCTTAAAAATACTAGTTGGGGGGTTGTCCTGTAATATTGGGGAGAGACTAAGGTAGAGAGCCTTCATGTATGCGAATATCCCATGTGATAAGTGAAATTCAAGCAAGCGGACATCACAGATTCTAATGTTTGTGACATTATGGTGATATGAGTGTACATTAATAGTCTCAGTAGGCCAGATTATAAGCACTGTATAAAGCAAGGTTAAATATGCATAGAGATTTAGCGAATACATAGCTCGATTAATAACTAACAAACAAACTAGACAGTCATGAACTAAATAACAGCAGAGTTACCCTTATGAACCTTCCCTCAAAGGCATTAGTAGAAGATCATAATAACATAACTATAGCATAGACAGAGTATCATTGTTAAGATTTTGGCCCTGAATATGGAATCTTGAGCATAATCTAGAGTGGTTATAGGTGCTTTAATGAGATAGGCATAGAATGGATTAGGAAATGAAGTATGAATCTCCTACTTAAGTGAGAACTATAATACAATGTAGTATATAAAAACAAAGGATAAGTACATAGTACAGCAAGCATTATAAACCACATAAAAAACTTAACTATTATGCGGGTAGTCCCGCTAGTAAAGAAAATATTAAGAAATACTCTGAGAATGCAAGTTTGTGGCTTAGGGGAGGTCTAACAGTAAAATCAAATGTCAATGTGGAGTCTCACATGGAATCCTTAGTTGCAGAGCAAAAGGGAAATTTATGATCTTTGGTATCAGAGGATAGTAGTGATGCCCAGTGTTAGGTTTAGTATTCAGGTAAGTCCATCATAAGTTCTAACACTTGTCATGCTATCTGAAGGTATCACAACAACAACAACAAAAAACAAAAAAACTTTCCTCGAAGAGTAACATTATGGTGTTGGCTTATTACTGGTGCACTGTGAATACAGATCAGCAAAGGACCTGGGATTTGTGGTGCACTATATAAAGTCCCTCTTTAACCCACACCAGTAGTATCAAATCGGATCTGAGCTAGAAAGATAATGTATGGGAGAACTTGGTATATTGAAAGCCTCTTGGAATCAGGATGAGCTCTCCAAACACTCTGTCTCACCCATGGTGGCTGTGCTACGGGGTATACTTGCTGTATCTCAACTGCAGCCTGGAATACCACAATGACTCTGCTGGTGCTCAAAATCCGCGACCCAATGGCAGCCCGGTTTACAGACATTTCTTGATTTCCAGCAGTCTCTGAGGAGATATACTGAACTACTGCCTGCTGGTGTGGGCTCACCTCTGGTATTATCGATGCGGGAACCTGCTCCTGTGTAGGTGGATCAGTCGGAGGAAACTGCCTGTCAGCAATAGGAGACCGAGGAAGCATGTATACTATTTCCTGCCTGAGGTCTCTGAACTGCTCCTCCATGCTTGCCTGCATGCGCTCTAATGCCCAGTAAATCGCTGCTGTCAGAGTCATCTGTGGATAGGGTGAAGCTGCAACTCTGCGGTATAATAGTTCTGTGGGCTGTGATCGGCGGGTAGCCAATATTATGCAGGATCGCTAGATTAGCGCAAGCCGTGGGCTTTCTAATGAGAGTGAAAATTTCCACAATACGGAGCTAACATTGAGCCGCAGAACATGCCTTCCAACAGGGGTAGCAGACTTGATTCAGGGTGCTGACGACCCGGTCCCTTGTGGAGTGGAGGTAGTAGCTATGCTTCCATACGTCCAATAGGCTAGCTACTCGGAGGGCGCAAACCGTGATGCACCGCTGTTCGTGATGGACTGTCAAGCTAAGCGTAGTTCATGGGAGCTGTCGGTAATATTTTTTCCCACCACTGCTTACATAAGGTTGCTATTCTAGCTCAAGTCTGCGGGTGTCAGTAATTCCAAAGACTGTGTTAGCTAGGTGGACCACGAGTGAGGTAGAGGCAGCTGTAAAGGCCCCGATCTTAGGCTAGCTCCTTTAGACATATACGGCACAAGAAAAAGCACTGAGTCACTTCCCCTGTAATCGCTAGGTTGTTGAAGGGTAGCTTAGGCATTCTCTTTTTCCCTTTTTCTTTCCTTTTCAGGCTCAAAATGAAGTAAAACAAGTTTATGTAGTCGGAGCTGAGCAGAAATACGTCTTCCCTGCTCGGCTACAGGCTCCGCCCCCCCCCCGCACATACTAGTTTTTAAAATATAAATACGTTGCTTATTGACATGCAAATCTGTAAAATGCGTCCTTTGATTGGATTACATTTTTACGCGATCTCGGATGCGCCATGTTGCTTAAGACATCACATGTAAAGCTGTAAAATGCGTCCTTTGATTGGATTACATTTTTACGCGATCTCGGATGCGCCATGTTGCTTAAAACATCACATGTCAAGGTGTTAAATCTATCTGATTGGATTACGTTCTCCCACAATATTTGATTTTCCACGTAACCCACGCTTGCGAATGAGAACACAAGTTTAAAACCATGACTTTCTTGGATTATGGATTGTGTCAATCATGTATATTGTTGAACCATAACTGATAAAGAAAACAAAAATATCTTTTGATGGCTGTCTCGTTGAAGAAACGAATGAAGGCAATATGTTTTTCATGTAGAATAAATTTTGAGGCAAGTGCAAATCCATGAAAATACTCCATCTTGTTTAATATGTTTGTCAACAATATTTTCACTTTACTAAATAATTGATGTGTTGTATTGAATTTTCTACATATATAATTACTAAAGATGCGCTTTTGTATTTGAATAAAATAATCAATATGCATTGACCTTTAACATATGATAAATATATATGAGATGTCTACTTATTCTAGATGCTATGTCCTGATATTTTTTCTTAATGTAAATGCTCAGTATCGTGTCATGTATGGCTTCCACATTGTTGATCTTTAAATATAGTACTGTGAGCATATATTTCTAATGTAACTCTTAAAAGGACATGAAACCACAATTTTCATTTTTTATTTCACATACATTTTTAACCCGGTGTGCAATTATCTTCTATTCTCAAATGTGCTTCAGGCTCTTGGTATAATGTGTTGAATGAGCATCAATACACTACTATATTTTAAGTAAACACATGGGTGAGTCAATGACAATCGAAAGGTATATGCAGCCACCAATCAGCAGAGCAGTCCTAGATAAACCTTTCTGCAAAGGATAACAATATAACGAGTCAAAGAATGTGTGAATGTTGTTTAAAATGTTAGACTCTCAAAATTATGTAAGCGAATGTTCTGCTTTCATACATCTTCTAAAGTCTCTTAAAAAATTCAAACACTATAATGTAGCTTTAAAAAAAATAGAGTTTATTTAACACGTCGAGAGAAATATGGCATACAGGCTTAGCATCCTATTCAAATATGTGCTTGTTTTAACAAGTACATGTAGATATACCAACAACCCCTGAGGATTAGTATATGTTAGCATATGTTCTTGTTTAAAGGGACAGTCAAGTCAAGCAAAACATTAATAATTTAAATATGAAATAATGCAATTTTCTTCAAATTTCTATTAAACTTTTATCCCCAATTTATCTTTGTTCTCTTGGTGTTCTTAGTTGAAAGCTAAACCTAGAAGGTTCATCTGCTCATTTCTTAGACCTTAAAGAGTGCCTCTAATCTAAATGCATTTTGACCAGAAGAGGGCATTAGTTAATGTGTTTTATATAGAAAACATTGAGCTCATGCAGTATAGTTACCCTGGAGTGATAACTGATTGGCTGAAATGCAGGTCTGTCAAAAGAACAGAAATAAGGGTTCATTTTGCAGAGGCATGGATACAAGTTTAATCACAGAAGTAAAACGTGTATTTCTATAACAGTTTGTTATTCAAAACTAGATAATGTGTAAGAAAGTGTTTTCTTTGTAACCAACAATAATTCATGTTATGACTGTCCCTTTTAGCTGTGTTGTTGGCATCAAAACAGTGATATGCCATTATGTATAATTGTAATGGTCATTTTGTTTGAGATTAGGAGAACAGTTTGGACATCACATCGCAAAAAACAACTAATGTAATCAACAAGGACAGCATGTGATGATGTGGTCTCCACACACTTGTAAAAGACACTCTGCAAAAAATCTGCCTCCATGGTCCCATAGAAGCCTATTAAATACAGAGTGGGCAACTGACCCCTCTGATGAGTTTTTATAGGTGATGTTTTGGGAAGAGGGGGAGGAGGAGTACTGTGAGTGGTTAAGGGATCACCAGGCTGAGGAGGAGATTGAGGCAGAGTAGAAGATGGAGGAGGCCCAGGAGCAGATGGTGCAGGAGCAGATGGTACAGGAGCAGATGGTGCAGGAGCAGACAGTGCGTTTGGCACCTCCCGGAGGACCTGCAACATATTCTTAAGAGTATTCAAAATATCTCTTTGTCCTTTGCGAATATCATTCAGTACTCCTGTCAGGTACACTCTGTATTCCGTCTGTTCCTTCCGGGAGCCACGCATCTCCTCAAGGAAATTATTCAAGATCTGCACCTCTGGTATCTCTGGGGGGATGTTCTCCTGAGGAGCTTATGCACGGTGGGCTGCTGCTGCAGGGATCTCTTCTGCAGTGGGGGCTTCTTCACGGGGTGCTTCAGGGGGGGACAGTGCAGGGATATCTTCCAGGTCTCCCCAAGGTGGCGAGTCATCTGCACCCCTCTCATGCCTGGGTGAAGAAGAAGCCTGTGGGTTCTGTGTTTCCTCCTCCCTGGGCTCAGACTCTGTATATTTGAAAAAGAAAGACATTGAGATATTAGCACAGTTCCAAATAAAGATGTAAATGTTCTATTTGAAAGTGTATTAATGAGGCTGCTTTCATAATTCAATTGTAAGCAAAAGCAATCAATACAATTTCAGCATTTGCAAACCTGTCTTTCTGATATCTATATGGTCAATCTGAATGTCTTTTTGGGTTTGTCTTAAATCTGTTTAAATGCACACCTAATCTGTAGACTAGATACTAATGTGATGGCTTTTCTTGAAATGCAACTTTCGCAAGGTAATTGTGAATGCATTTAAGTAATAATGTATAAAAAAGTGTAATTGTGTTAGTTATATCCTTAAATAATTTTTGCGTGTGAATGGGTTATGAGGTGGATGTAAAGAAATTAGTAAATGAGCTTACCGGCAGATGAGAGGCGCAGGTTCCTGGTATCAACTCCTCCGATACCGACTATCGCCACCTCAGAGATGTTGGGATGCAGCATTTCCTTCCAGTGGGAATACTCAAAAAAAAATTCCGGACCACCACCGGTCCCTGCTAGGTATTCCCTCTCCCTTGTGAGCTTTCTTTTCAGTTCAGCTCTGCAGTCCTGGTAACGGTGCTGAATCGACTTGACATCCCTGTTATAGACCCCCACTGCATTTACGGCATTCCTGATCTCATTCCACAACTTCCTCTTTTCTGAAGGGGTGGCCCACGGTGCCTGCAGCCTCCTAGCCCTCTCCATATAAGCCTCTATAAGGACCTCCTTCTCATCCATGGTATAGATCTCCTCCCTCTGCCTGGGCTTCCCATGTAGTGTGAGCCTCTGTTACCCAGACTGTGAAGCTCCCTGTCTACGCTGCAAACCACTGGGCCCAGCCACTTGTTCATCTTCAACAATGTGGCCAGGTCCACCCACTCCTTCCTCTCCCCCTTCCTCTCCAGTTCCTCTCCCCCTTCCTCTCTCCTGCCTATACTCCTGCCTAACCTCCTCTACAAGCTCATCCCTGGCCTTCTGCCTAATGAGCTCTGGGCTAATCTGCCCCCTATCCCCCCTCCCGATATACTCATAGAAAATGTGAAGGTGCCCAAATGAAAGGGGGTTAAAATAATGAACAAAAAGTAAAAAGTGCTGAAAGTGTGAATGGGATATAAATAAAAGAGGGTAAGGGGTATTAAACAGACAAACGTATATGTTGAAAAAGACGAAAATGAGGATATGTAAACAATATTTTTTTTAATAAAACAAAAACCTATGGGATGAAA
Organism: Bombina bombina; assembly: GCF_027579735.1. NCBI lineage: Eukaryota > Metazoa > Chordata > Amphibia > Anura > Bombinatoridae > Bombina > Bombina bombina. The sequence continues at coordinate 72,511,035 of NC_069499.1, forward strand.
GAAAATGGGGTATGGGCTTCAAGGGAATGGGGTATGGGATGAAAGGGAATGGGTTATGGAGTGTAGGATGAGAAGGAATGGGGTATGGAGTGTTTGTAGTGTTAGTGAAAAGTGTATGTATGTATTGAATGTGTTTGCATGAAAATGTGTTTATATAATGAATGTAGGAACAAAACACTTACTGTCAGGTTCTGTGTGAGTCTAGTTCTGTGTGCAGTGAATCACAACTGCAGACCTAGTATGTAAGTAGTAAGAAAAGTAATTTTTGTTAGCTCCTGTTATCTTGTTACAGGAGAGTGGTTAGTAGATTCTTCAGGCAGCAGTTAATAGGAAAGATATACTTGAGCTGCAATAACTGAGTGAGGAGTGCCTTATTCAACAAGCAGGTTTAAATAAGTTAGGTATGGTGAAGTGGCTTAATACCTTAATAGCTGGTTATAAGGTAGAAATTGTCCTTACTCAATGAGCATATAGTAGTCCGGCATAAGGTTGTGGCAACAGAGGAAAAACAACTGGTCCGTTGTGCTGAGAAGGGAGAAGTGCTTGTAGCTGCAGCGGCAGCGGTAGTGTAGGGTGTGTGCGTCCTGCCCAATCAGGACGCTGGAATTGCTGACAGGCTGTGTGCACGCTGAGCGGTCTGAAGGCAGACAGCCGAGAGCAGAGGAAGTCGTGAGCGGCTGGAAGCAAACAAACTGAAAGTGGAAACCAATAAGTAGGAAGCACCGCTTCTAGTCAGCAGATTCTACAGGTAGTTTTAACCTTGGTAATACTTCTTGTAGTTGCTGTGAAGTCCGGAACTTGAAATGTGGTAGCTTGAGAAATCCCACTGGGAGAGGAATAAGTCTTTAGGTAACCCCTTTTAGTGCTGATAGGTCTTATGGGGTCAAGGCACATATGAGTGCTAGGAATATAATCCTTAAACGATAGTAGTTTTAGCTTTGCCGAGCGTTAGGAGTCTCTGCATCAAGGTAGCTTGTTCAGTAACTCAAACGGATTAATTGGCAGGTGTAAGGGGGAGGAGACGACTTATATAAGGTTTGCTTAAAGGTGCACTGACATTGACAGGAACCTGACAGATCCCTCCATCAAAGGTGCTGCACCGCAGTACCAGCATCTGGTTTATCCGGATGATCCCTGTGGAATAGAGCGATCAGGCGAATGGCGTTAACATTAGCAATAGGCTCCCAGGAATCCTCATCTGCAGAATAACCTTTCCATCTGATTAAGTACTGTAACTGACCATGATGTATTCTAGAGTTAAGTATGGAAGAGATCTCGTAGACACTTTCATCGACGACCACCGGAGGGGTTGTTTGTCCAGATGTCTGTTGTCTGGTAGAGAGATAGGGTTTCAGAAGAGAGACATGGAACGTGGGATGTACGGGAATCTCTGGAGGGAGAGCCAATGTGACAGCATTGTCATTTATTATTTTAATTATCTCGTAGGGACCAATGTACAACTGAGAGAACTTCTTTGATGGAGTCTTCAGTTTTAAGTGTCTTGTTGAGAGCCATACCATATCCCCTATACGGTAAGAAGGGGGTTTCCGTCTTTTTGAGTCGTAATACTGTTTATGTTTCTGTTGAGCCAGCTTAATATTCTCCTTGAGGAAATCAACGATCTCTGACAAAGTTCTGGAGGTCTCGTCTACATGTGGAGATGAGGTATTGAGATGTGGATAAAGATGGAATGTCGGGTGGTATCCGTAGTTGGCAAAAAACGGAGAGCACTTTATGGTGGAGTTTACGGTATTATTGTAGGCAAATTCTGCCATAGGAATGTTACTTTCCCAATCATGCTGTTGGTGGGAGCAGTAACAACGTATATACTGTTCTATCCATTGATTGATTCTCTCCGTTTGTCCATTTGTTTGTGGATGAAATGCTGTGCTATAACGATGGTCAATTTTTAAAACAGAGCACAGGTGTTTCCAACACCTGGAGGTGAATTGTGAGCCCCTGTCAGAAACTATAACAGAAGGTAAGCCATGGAGGCGTACAATATGTTTTAGGAAGAGGGCTGCAGTTTCCGTAGCAGTGGGTAGCTTGTGATGAGGGATAAAGTGGGCCATCTTGGTGAGGAAATCCACCACTACCATGATGGTGTTTGAGTGGTTGGACAGTGGTAATTCCACAATGAAGTCCATACCTACTGTATGCCAAGGCCTCTCGGGTATAGGAAGTGGCTGGAGTTTACCGAAAGGTTTGGACCTTTCCGACTTGGAGACCGCACAAACCTGACAGGATTTGATATATGTATCGACGGTTTGGTGAAGATTTGGCCACCAGAAGTTTCGTGTGATAAGTTCACTAGTTTTGCGAATACCTGAGTGACCTGCGAGCGGGGAGTCGTGGTGTTCTCGTAGTATCTCCTGCCTTAATGTAGGTGGTACATATATTTTGCCATGTACATGTTTAATACCTCTTGAATCAAGGTGCTGTAGGTCCATGGAGAGAGTGGTGTCAGCTTGTTGATGAGAACGCAAAGTGGAAGTAGCAAGTCTTGAAATACCCAAGAACTGTTGGGGATTTAGGATACTTGAGGGCTGTGTGGAAAAACTTGGACGCTGTAAATATTTGGAGAGTGAATCTGCCTTCCCGTTTTTATTCCCAGGTCTGTAAGTGATCAGGAAATTAAATCTGGTAAAGAACAGACTCCATCGAGCTTGTCGGGCGGAGAGCGTTTTACAGGTCTGAAGGTATTCCAAATTCCTATGGTCGGTGTAGATGAGAATCGGGAGGATGGTTCCTTCTAAGAGGTGCCTCCAATGTTCCAAGGCTGACTTAATGACCAGAAGTTCCTTCTCTCCGATAGCATAATTTTGTTCAGCAGGGGTCATCAGTCTAGAGTAGAAGGCTACAGGATGTATGGGTTCTGAAGGTGATGTGCGCTGTGATATTATTGCCCCCAGGGCATATTCTGAGGCGTCAACCTCCAGAATAAACTGGAGTTTTGTGTCCGGGAACCGAAGGATGGGAGCAGTGGTGAAACTACGTTTGAGGGAACAAAAGGCTTTTTCGGATTCTGGGTTCCATTGGAAATGATTTAAGGAACCAGTAAGAGTACTGAGGGGCTTTGCAATCTTGGAAAATCCTTTGATAAACTTTCGGTAAAAATTAGCGAATCCGAGGAACCGTTGGACATCCTTTTTACAACAGGGTGTGGGCCAGTTGAGGATGGCTTCGATTTTGTCATTTTCCATTTTCACACCAGAGGAGGATATGTTGTATCCAAGGAAGGTTATTTCTTTAGAATGGAATGAACACTTTTCTAACTTGGCGTATAAGTGGTGGGTCCTGAGTCTGCCTAAAACCCAACGAACATGTTTTTTATGTTCTTCTATGGAGTTAGAGTAGATGAGGATGTCGTCTAAATAGATAACGACGCATACGTCCAATAAGTCCCTGAAGATGTCATTGATAAAGTATTGGAACGTAGCAGGGGCATTGCAAAGCCCGAACGGCATCACCAAATGCTCATAAAGTCCGTATCTTGTGCGGAAAGCAGTGAGCCACTCATCCCCCTCCCTGATCCTGATGAGGTTGTACGCCCCCCTAAGGTCTAACTTGGTGTAGACAGTTGCCTTACTGAGGCGTTCCACCAGCTCGGGGATCAAGGGAAGGGGGTACCTGTTCTTCTTGGTCCTCCTATTCAGCTCACGGTAGTCAATAATAGGGCGTAAAGAATTATCTTTATTCTTCACGAAAAACATCCCGGCACCAGCCGGAGAAGTGGAGGGACGAATGAAACCCTTCTTCAGATTTTCATCCAAGTAAGCCTTTAAGTGCTCCAGTTCAGGTTGCGAGAGCGGATATAAGTGTCCATACGGAATGTTTGAGCCAGGTAGCAATTCAATAGGACAGTCATATATCCTGTGTGGTGGCAGAGACTCTGCCTGTTTTTTGTCAAAGACATCCTGGAAATCCTGGTATTCCGGAGGTATTGCTGGGTTTGATATATGTAGTATATTCTGGTGGGGGTAGCAGGTATCACTGCAGTAAGCAGAATCCAAGTTCACTTGTAAAGACTGCCAACAGATTGAGGGCTGATGTTGTTGTAACCATGACAATCCTAACACTATAGGGAATAAAGGAGATGGAATGACATTGAAGCATAGAAACTCAGTGTGCCCCTTACCTATTGTGACCTTAAGAGGAACGGTGTGGTGTGTGATAGGCCCAGAGCTCACCATGGTACCATCAATAACACGTATAGAAACAGGTACTGCTTTCACACACAATGGAATTTTATTTTTATTTACAAGAGAAAGGTCAATGAAATTTGCATAAGCTCCAGAATCAATGATTGCTTCCGCTTGAAGGGCCTGGTGGTCCCACTGCAAGGATAAGGGGAGAGTACAGTAAGCAACATCAAACACTTTGTTGGTTAAACAATTTCTAGTTATTGTTAACTTACTTCTTTTCTGACGTTGAAGCAAAGGACAATTTTTTACTGTATGAGAGGGAGATGCGCAATACATACAGAGATCTTTCTGCTGTCGGCGGTGTCTCTCTTCAAGTGTGAGTGGGCCTTTAGTAAAACCGATCTCCATGGGAAGAGTTGTTTCTTTTATTCCATGAGATGTGGAAGAGAATCTTTGTGGTCCTTCTGACTGTTGGCGTTCAGAGCGTCTCTCTCTGATCCTGCGATCAATCTGTATGGAGAGGTTCATGAGAGCTTCTAAGGTATTGGGCAATTCAGTACGGGCTAACTCATCCTTCAACATATCAGATAGTCCCAAACGATACTGGTTGCGTAAAGCAACCTCACTCCATTCAGAGTCTTTGATGTATAGTTTAAATTCTGAGAGGTATTCCTCCACTGGACGTCTGCCTTGTCTGAGAGAACGCATCTTAGCTTCCGCTGTTAGCTGTTTTTGAGTATCTTCGTAGAGCAAGCTCATTTGTGTGAAGAAATCAGTCAGGGAAGTAAGGGTCGGATCATTGTTTTCAAACAGATTATCAGCCCAAATCCTAGCTTCTCCAGACAGGAAGGATATTACCGTCATAACTTTTAGTCTCTCTGTTTGATATGTCCTTGGGCGCATCTGGAAAAGGAGATAACAGGCGTTCCTGAATTGCCTGAAATTCTTCCTGTCACCAGAGAATCTTTCAGGTAGGCAGACCTGGGGTTCAGGTGTATTATCCCTTAAAGCTGCCCTCAAGTTATCATTTTGTATTTGGAGCTCTCTGAATGCCTGAGATAATTGATCTACACGTTGAGTGAGATTGTATACCACGTTGGGGAGGTCTGCTGGATCCATTATTTTAGGCCAATTAATATGTCAGGTTCTGTGTGAGTCTAGTTCTGTGTGCAGTGAATCACAACTGCAGACCTAGTATGTAAGTAGTAAGAAAAGTAATTTTTGTTAGCTCCTGTTATCTTGTTACAGGAGAGTGGTTAGTAGATTCTTCAGGCAGCAGTTAATAGGAAAGATATACTTGAGCTGCAATAACTGAGTGAGGAGTGCCTTATTCAACAAGCAGGTTTAAATAAGTTAGGTATGGTGAAGTGGCTTAATACCTTAATAGCTGGTTATAAGGTAGAAATTGTCCTTACTCAATGAGCATATAGTAGTCCGGCATAAGGTTGTGGCAACAGAGGAAAAACAACTGGTCCGTTGTGCTGAGAAGGGAGAAGTGCTTGTAGCTGCAGCGGCAGCGGTAGTGGAGGGTGTGTGCGTCCTGCCCAATCAGGACGCTGGAATTGCTGACAGGCTGTGTGCACGCTGAGCGGTCTGAAGGCAGACAGCCGAGAGCAGAGGAAGTCGGTGAGCGGCTGGAAGCAAACAAACTGAAAGTGGAAACCAATAAGTAGGAAGCACCGCTTCTAGTCAGCGGATTCTACAGGTAGTTTTAACCTTGGTAATACTTCTTGTAGTTGCTGTGAAGTCCGGAACTTGAAATGTGGTAGCTTGAGAAATCCCACTGGGAGAGGAATAAGTCTTTAGGTAACCCCTTTTAGTGCTGATAGGTCTTATGGGGTCAAGGCACATATGAGTGCTAGGAATATAATCCTTAAACGATAGTAGTTTTAGCTTTGCCGAGCGTTAGGAGTCTCTGCATCAAGGTAGCTTGTTCAGTAACTCAAACGGATTAATTGGCAGGTGTAAGGGGGAGGAGACGACTTATATAAGGTTTGCTTAAAGGTGCACTGACATTGACAGGAACCTGACACTTACACACTCACCCAAACAAACTCGCGCTCACTAATTCACACTAACTCACTCTCTCACACTAACTCTCTCACACTAACTATCTCTCACACTAACTAACTCTCACACTAACTCTCACACTAACTAACTGTCTCACTAACTAACTCTCACTAAATCACACTAAATCTCTCTACTCTCAAATCTCTCCAAACCCTCCAACACCTAGACCTGCACCTAACTCGAAAAAGCAATACAGCAATACAGCAATATGTGTGCAATGTGCATTAGTTGTTTGAATTTGCGCATTCTCATATTGATTTTGTATTTGTGTAATGTGTATAATGCGATGATGTCATAGTGATAATTTTGCATAGCATTCTCCAAAAGTAGTATCTGTAAATGTAAATGCTGATTTGTGATGGTCTCGTATTTGTCAAGTGCTGTAAATGTTTATTTATACTAATGTTCCATAATCTGCAATGCGAATGTTTTGTTTGTGTATCAGTGTGCAATTCTTTTTTCATGTTGTTTTGTTCCGTGTTGCAAGATCTCAACGTATTTAGCGATTCCTCGTTTAGTGTAAATGTTGTGCATTATTTTTTGCTTACGACTGTGAATGTTGAATGCGTATGTGCTAGGTTGCGTGAGCGATTGTTATTTGTACATTTGAGCTGTGTTTTTATTGTGCATTATTTCGTATACGTAATATGACAGAGCAGTGTGTATTTCTCACGAGATTGAGTGTTAGATGAAAAATCAGTGATTAGTTCATTTAGCATTGATCTCTATGGGGTAATCTTTAACACGCCCGTGATTACGCTTGTTAAATAAACACTGTAGTCGTGTTACCGCAACGCGTTACAAAGTTGTTTTCAGACTCGTAATACCTACGTTATAAAAGATATGCCTTGGAAATAAAGTACACAATATTAGCGAGCAGCTATAATGCAAAACTCGTAATCTGGCTGAATGGCAATATGTTTCAGTCATAGGTAGAAAAGAAATGTAAATGTTCCACAAATGGTCTTTGTTTAATTTAAACCGAAATGAATACCAAACAGCACCGACACGAATATTAAAAATACAAAGTATTTTAAATATAGTCGGAACAAAAGATTTGGCCGAACCAAAAATGTTGCCCATGTACATGTCTAGTAATAGGAGTGGACAAATAGTTGTATCATTACTTTTGAAATGCAGAACAGATTTTTGTCCTGGAATTTTAATGCTTCTATTCAAAGAACATTCACATTTGAGCATTAAATGTAATATTCAAATATTTTTATGTAGCATTACATTTTACATCTCAATGTTGATTCCTGTAGACATACAGTGAAGTGTATATGAATATATATGTAAATCTTACTATTCAAATATTCCAATGTTATTCAATACACACAAAGTGATCGTTCCATTAAAAAAAGTCAAATGCTTTGAAAAGATTTGCCATTTGTTTAGAATCAGCAAACATTTGTTATTTCTAATGAGTGTGAGAAAATGTTTGCCTACTCCTGCTCAGTAACCAATTAGCCTATTTTAGTCTCAGGCAACCAAAGTGACCTCAAGGCCCAGTAAATTTTAAGAGGACATGTATATATATATATATATATATATATATATATATATATATATAAAGCTCCTTTCAACAGCTCAGCCCACCAGTGTCAGCTGCCTGGGTGCAGAAATACCAGATAATAGCCTCTCGAACAAATGCACTCTCAGGACTTTCAAATGGAATAACAAAGTTATCTTTTATTGGAACGTTTTCGGGTATACACTACCCTTCATCAGCATGAAAAAAGTGAAATACATCATACAATATATAGGCAAACAAATCAAATAAAATCGAATACACCCCAACCTGTGTTGTGAAGAAGTGGCACTAAAGTAAAGTGCTGTAATGCATAATTGCGTTCCTCTGTCTCGTGTACCCAGAAGTTCAATTACATCACTTCCGGTTTCGCTGTATTACTCCAGCTCAATTTTAGTGTCAAGAAAATAGCTTTGTGACAAACGAGTAAAATCAAACTAGTGCTTATATCGATTGTGTGTACTATGCCTCACTGTGATTGCTTGTGATTCATATGCATATCTACATGATGACTTAAGTGTTGTTTACTGAAAACGAGTATTGGTAGTCATGGCTACAACCTATAACTTCCGGTCTCGCCATCTGTTACTACTCGCAAAAAGGAAAAATGCTTCTAAAATACATAGAAAGTCTGTCAGCAAATCATATCCCTAACATGTGAAAAAAACACTATAATCCTCAAATATTCATCATAACCTATTGTGATTAATGTGCAGAGAGACCAAGATACCATATGTAGGAAGTATATAGTGGTAACCATAGTTACCAAAGCTGTCTAACTGTTAAGCTATGTTTATTGCCACCAATCACAGATTTCATATTTCTCAAGTGATGGCAGTTTACCCCCTACATTAATCTAGTGTATCATATCTCATAAATCACCCATAAATATTGAAAGTGCATCCTTCCTATTGTGAGAAACTTACATACACAAAAAAACAATATTGTCTACAATTTGTACAGTTATATACAATAATATTACATCCTTCAAACCACACCCCTTTCGGTTCTGTACTAACGTTCTGTTAATAGGGTTACCAAAAGATGTAGACTGATGCTATGTACACATAAAAAAGACTTTAAAATAAAGTAAAAATAAAATACAACACTCTTGAACTTCACTATCCCCTGTACTGTGATTAAGTAACATGTAGCTTTTATATAGAGTATGAAACCAATAGGGCTTGTACCCCTACTCTCTTGGTAAGCTGGGGGACCTATGACAAACTCACCCCTATTTCATGTTATGTAAACATGAAAAATAAAAAATGGCAAATTATACAACCACAACATGAATCCTTACTCGGATGTTGTAATATGTATATCATATAGCAACAACTCAACACATATACAAATATTACAAATATTAACATCAGACCCATTTACACTCTGTGAAACCAAGGATTGTACATAAGTCTCACCATCTATATACTTGGATAGATAACCAAACGAGTATATGTTATATGTTACAGAGAGAACAAAGTATACCCTAGGTGTATGCAGTGGCGTAGCGTGGGGGGGGCAACAGGGGCGGTTGCCCCGGGCGCATAATTCTGAGGGGCGCTTCCAGCCTCAACTTAGCAAAGGGAAGAAGGGAGGCTAAAAATTCTGACAGGCCCCCAGCTCTGTTCTGCGACCCGTCAGGAATGTGGTGATGCCGCGACTAAGGTAAGGTGTCAGGACCAGACTTACTTATAGCCTTGTTTTTGCCTGATACTAGCAACATGCAAAATGCAGCTTAATTACGGTTCTATTATTACCCAACAATTAAGTTCCCTTCCAACAAAGGACCCAGAGCCAGAATGCCATGCATTGCCTGGGGCAATTTTTAATGATCTCTAAGCAGAGGTAGGGGGGAGGAATCCTTAAAAAGTGCAATAAATCTCTTTCAAACCCATGGCACTGGTGGCAGCATGGCTGGGCTCTGCCTTTCTGTTAACCCCAGTTACCTAGTTAGTGGGATGGTGGGGTGATCAGAGACCATACTTTCATGTTTGACCGGATTCTGATTACAACTTACGCCATCTTGTCCTTGCACAAAAAAAGTATATTTGTGACAGTTGACAAAAATGAGGCCTTGTTTCCTGTATTTGATTTTTCCCCTCCATGATCTTCCTAGGGCAGAAGTAGATTTAGGGATTTGTGTGCTGTCTGGCACCATGATTGTGCTGCTCACCAGGCATTTCACTGTGTTTGTCTCCTATCAAAAAGTCCTATGAATTCACCATCTTGAATCTATTTCTTGCTGGACTCCTGAGGTGTGGACTTTTACCTATTTTTAGGGTTTGGGTGCTCATTGCCTTTTTTATTTACATTAAACCCACCCTTACTGCATTTAAAGTAAAAAAAATAACTATAATTTGTGTTAGTAAATAAATTTAACAGCATCCCCCTAAATACCATACACCCTCCCCCCATATATGTATGTAATGCTGGGTTGTCTGTCCCATGCCCCTTTTATATTGATTGCTTACAATTGTTATATTTATTAAGGTAGAATATATACCCCACTTTTATATGTCATTGGCACCCAAAAGACAGTCTGCCCAGCAGGGACAACCTTATGTAACAGCTGCCAACCTGTGTGTCCCCTTTTCCTCTTTTTAACGACTTACCAAAAACCAATTGCACCACATATACAATATGGGTTGCTGCAATGTGGGGGTGGGTGCACCCTGTGGTCTGCAGTATTTGTACCATGAAGTTTTACAGATCAGGACATGTCACCACCAGATGGGGGTTAAGGGGGGCTTTCCACCCATGTGTAAAATGAGAATAAATCTTAAAATTTAATATTGTATATATTTGCCCAGCTCTGTAGAGCTGCAGACAGGGTTTGATCACAGAGGGATAGCACATAATGCTTGCAGGCTTCACCCACTGCCTCTTGTATTGCCAATATATTATTTTCATGGCTTTGTTTGTAAGGCGCTACTGATTAGCAGCTGCTTATGACAAGGGACATATTTTGGGGATATGGGTATCATCAGCAATAACTGTTAGTTATCCAGTAAAGATGGTTAAGGGAGCATTTTGTGGGAGAGGAGACAGTGTCCCTTGCTTTATGTGATCTACCAGGCTTGGGTCTTTGCTTGGTTTGTCCCAAATGTAAGAAGAAGCAGCATATCTAAAATGGGGTTGGGGGGGCGCAATACTTGCCTTGCCCTGGGCACTGACAACCCACGCTACGCCACTGGGTGTATGGTATACACATATACGCCCATGGCCACTTGTGACCTGTTACCACTCCCTAGACACATGAATGGGTGGATGGGTGGATGGTTGGGTTTTATTTTAGCTTAGGGTTTGGGCGGAAAAAGAGCTAAATGCCCTTTTAAGGTCAATGCCCATACAAAAGCCCTTTTCAGGGCAATGGGGAGCTTAGGTTTTTTTTTAGATAGGATTTTATTTGGGGGGTTTGGTTGTGTGGGTGGTAGGTTTTACTGTTGGGGGGTTTTTTGTATTATTTTTTACAGGTAAAAGAGCTGATTTCTTTGGGGCAATGCCCCGCAAATGGCCCTTTTAAGGGCTATTGGCAGTTTAGTTTAGGCTAGGGTTTTTTTTTTATTTGGGGGGGCTTTTTATTTTGATAGGGCTATTTGTTTTACTACAGTTAAGGTAACTCATCGTATGGAACCACCTCCAAGCTGAGAAGTTCACCAGCTGTAAATGCAGGTGGGTGCTTTATATTGATTGCTGCAAATAACTTCATTACTTCTGCGCCACACATTAGTATTTAAGTATAGACAAATTCATGACTGTGGTTTTCTACGTTTTTTTATGGCTGCGTCGTGGAAGGAGCAGGAACTTGATGGTTAAAATGTTGGTAATTGATTTTGGTCATTGGTATGTCTGTGAATGTAATCTGTACTTTTATTTGAAATATATCATCCATATGACTTAGATTATCAATTTTGTATATATGTTTATTTTGTTTTATTACAGTTAAGGTAACTCATCGTATGAAACAACCTCCCACTTCATCTATTTCCTCTCAAGGTAACTAAATCCAGAAATTTTTTTTACAGTCAAAGCCATATTGTTAGATTTTTCTTACTCATGAACATCACTGTATTAAAGAACAATGTTGTGGCTGCGTCATGAAAGGAGCAGGAAGTTGTTGGTTAAAAGGTTGGTGATTTATTCTGGTAATTGATATGTCTGTTAATGTAATCTGTACTTTTATTTGGAAGATATCATCCATATGACTTAGATTATCAATTTTTTTTTAAAATCTTTTTTATTGAGGTTACAGTAAATTTACATCAATCATCCATCATGTGAACATAAAGAAAATAACAACATACTATTTGGTATATTATTACATCAGTAGCAAGATGAACTGTGCCGTACATTAGGATAAATTACGTGAGTAGCATAACCTCAATATTTTTTTTAAATTTAGGAAATAGGCAGGTTATATAGAACCATATTGGAACATTCTAACGAGATGCAAGTATAACGAGAAAAACAAACAAAAGTCTCTTACTTTCTCTGGTAGGTCCAAATTTAACTGTGGGAATGTTATTAACTATGTATAGAAGAATCACAATCCGGTTAAAGAGAAAGTCCAAAAGATACTCCTGTTAATGTTCATAGTATGGGTAAATAAGCCTAACCAACTCTATGGGTGATGAAAACTATCATCTGACCTGTTTCATTAATGCTTTAGATGTCAAAACACCAGATCGCTGAGCACAGAGCATCCCCCCAGGGCACCTGCCAGAGAGGGACCAATTTGGGGAAAGGAAGAAGTTCCCCAGACAAAGAAAGAAGAGAAATGTGAAGAAAAGAAAGGGGGCCAGGGGGAGAAATGTAAGGAAAAGGAGTGAGGGGATTGTCAGTGGGCCAAGACTTCAACACCAGCTTAAGTACTTTAGTACCCTAGCTGCCACTCCCCTCTCAGTTGGGCATCCATTATGTAGTCTGAGTTCCTAAGTGGATAAAGAATTTGTTTCTGTAGCTGGGTGGGCAAAGATCTAAGGAAAGGTTACCATTTGTTCATAAAGATTCTGACTCTTTGTTTCATGTCTTTCAGAGTGTCTGCCTGTTCGTATATCACTTGGTGTACTAGAGCTTGTTTTAATTGTGGTAGGGTTGGGGTGTTGTGATCCAGCCAGTGTTTAAAAACAAGTCATCTTGCCAGTAGTACCAAATTGGGGGCTAATGTTTTCTGTGGGTTAGGAATGCTGCTAAATTGTAGGAATAATAAGATATTTTTGAGTGTGAGGGCTAGAAGAGAGTTGAATTTGGTTTGAAACTAGTAGGCTATCATCCCCCAATATCTGTTAAGTTTTGGACATTCCCACAGCATGTGGATCAGGTCAGCTGAGGGAAGTGGACATCGTCCTGTGGCTGAAGGATTCCACCTTTAAAATATTTTTGGGTCTACATAAGCAGCGTGGAGTAATTTAAAATGTGCCTTTCTAATGTCTGCATCCAATGTGGCTTTCCTTACTTTAGTCAGGCTGGTCTGAATATCCCTCTCTGTCACTTCCTTGTCTAGCCTGTCTGTCCATTTTATTCCAAGTACCTTTGTAGTCTGTTTGTTTGTCGGATTTAGTAAAGTTCTATAGGTTGTAGATATTGAAGTCAAGCCCCCTCTGCCAGCCTTGGTAAGTTATGAAGTTCGGCCCCAGAATTTAATTTCAGAGTAGACATATGTGTGCTGTTAACATAATGCCTCAGCTGGAAATATGCAAATTGGTGTGAACGTGGGATCTCCAACTTTTCCTGTAATTCTCTAAATGTAAGTATGTCATGACCATCTGGTGTCAGTACTTGGTGTATCGATTTAAGACCAAGGGAGTGCCATATCTGGAAGGGCCTAGTTGTAAACCCCACTGGGAACTCAGGGTTCCCTTGAAGCGGGAGGTATTTGGTAATTTGATATGGATATTTCAGTATCCTACAGATCTTGTACCATGCTTTCACTGGGTGTAGCATTAGTGGAACATCCCTCAGCTTAGTCTCAGCTTGTTTAGGTGTTAGGTGTGTTTAGGTGTTAGGTGTGGCTAGGGACCAGGGGGAAATCAATTGTCTTTCTAGGGCTGGGATAGTGAAGTGTGGCCTGTCTATGATCCAGTCTAGAATGTATTCACTTTGAGCTGCCTAGTTATACAGTTCAAGGTTTGGGAGAGCAAGCCCTCCAGCAGACACCGAGCTCGTTAGTTTGGAGTAGCTGATTATGTGTTTCTTACCCTTCCACAGGAAGTCAAGTATGAGTGAATTTAAAAGCTTCAGGTCTATTGTGCAAAGTATTTCTGGGATCATTTGGAAGCAGTACAATAGTTTTGGAAACAAAATCATCTTAACCAGCCCTGCCCTTCCTCAATATTAGCTGCCAAATTTTATTGAGTAACAGATGGTAGTTGTCAGGAGTACCTCTTGTATTATTCTCATTCTGGACACTGTATCTTTAAATTTGCTCTCTTCTGGAACTCCACCCTATTTAAGGTCCTCACACACAACACATCTTGCTAGGTAATTTGAACTGACAGGGTTTTACTGTGATCTGTGTTCCAGATCTCAGTCTCTGTTGTGTTATATTCTAAGGATTAACTCCTTCCTATTGGGGACATTCCCTAACCAAACAGAGGAATAATTTACTCTAACTATTGTGTTTTCTACTCCTAGCTCTATTCAGCTGCTGCTGTATTTCTCACCAGAGGATCACCTGCACAGGCTCACACGTAGGAACGTGTGACATCATCCACCTCCTCAACCTGTATGCAGGCTTCAAGCTGGGTCCAGCACAACGCTTTCTCTGCAAGCTACACTTCCAAGATTGCAACTTCCATTTGTCTGCTGCTCTATACATGGTAAGCATTCTGCTTATTCAAGAAATACTGTGACTTAATTCTATCTTGCAAAAACAAACTTTGCTCATTCATACTTGCAAAACGGACTTAGCTACTTTAACTGCAAAACAAACATTGTTTAATATATCTGCAAAAATGGACTTAGTTACTTCTATTTGCAAAAACAAACATTGGCCCCTAGTTATCAAGCAGTCAACCTCAAATACGCTGGAATTTATTAAGCCCTACACACCGGCAAAAGTAGAATATAGTGACGTAAGCTTCGATCCGCCGGACTCAGTCCAACACAGATCGATTCTTACGTCACTCCAGATGTTCCCAAGTTCGGCACAATCTGACTACGTTTGCTAGTTATCAAAAAACTAGCAGGTACGCTCGGCACTTTTCCGGCCCAGCGTACCTGGTTTTCAATATGCCGCCCTGGAGGTGGTGGATTCCCTAGGAATCAATGGGAGTCTGACCATAGCGAAAGTTCATGTTCGCTGCTGCCCGACATCCCATTGATTCCTATGGGAAGTGTGTACACCTACCCCCTAAACCGCCGCTCCCGGACCCCGCCGCAACTATAATAAACTGATTAACCCCTAAACCACCGCTCCTGGAGCCCACCGCCACTCTAATAAACTAATTAACCCCTAAACCGCCGCTCCCGGACCCTGCCGCCACATACATAATACCTATTAACCCCTATCCTGCCCCCCCTATACCGTCACCACCTATAATAAATGTATTAACCCCTATCCTGCCGATCCCGTACCCTGCCGCAACTAAATAAATTGTTTAACCCCTAAACCGCTGCCCCTGGACCCCGCCGCCACTTATATTAAACTTATTAACCCCTAATCTGCCCCCCCTACACCGTCGCCACCTATAATAAATTTATTAACCCCTATCCTGCCCCCCCTATACCGCCACCATCTATATTAAACTAATTAACCCCTACACTTAAGTCTAACACTCACCCTAACACCCCAAAAACTTATATTATTTTAATAAATCTAAATAAAAATTACTCTTATTAACTAAATTAATCCTATTTAAAACTAAATACTTACCTATAAAATAAACCCTAATATAGCTACAATATTACTAATAATTATATTGTAACTATTTTAGGATTTATTTTTATTTTACAGGCAAATTTAAATTTATTTTAACTAGGTACAATAGCTATTACATAGTTAATAACTATTTAATAGCTACCTAGTTAAAATAAAGACACATTTACCTGTAAAATAAAAACTAACCTAAGTTACAATTACACCTAGCACTACACTGTCATTAACTAAATTATTCCTATTTAAAAATAAATACTTACCTGTAAAATAAACCCTAAGATAGCTACAATGTAATTAATAATTACATTGTAGCTATTTTAGGATTTATATTTATTTTACAGGTAACTTTGTATTTATTTTAACTAGGTAGAATAGTTATTAAATAGTTATTAACTATTTAATAACTACCTAGCTAAAAGAAATACAAAATTACATGTAAAATAAATCCTAACCTAAGTTACAATTAAACCTAACACTACACTATCATTAAATTAATTAAATAAATTACCTACAAATAACTACAATTAAATACAATTAAATAAACTAACTAAAGTACAAAAAATAAAAAAACTAAGTTACAAACATTTCAAAAATATTACAACAATTTTAAGCTACTTACACCTAATCTAAGCCCCCTAATAAAATAACAAAGCCCCCCAAAATAAAAAAAATGCTCTACCCTATACTAAATTACAAAAGTTAACAGCTCTATTACCTTACCAGCCCTTAAAAGGGCCTTTTGCGGGGCATGCCCCAAAGAAATCAGCTCTTTTGCACCACCCCCCAACATTACAACCCACCACCCGCATACCCCTACTCTAACCCAAACCCCCCTTAAATAAACCTAACACTACCCCCCTGAAGATCTCCCTACCTTGAGTCGTCTTCACCCAACCGGGCACCGATGGACCAAAAGAGGGCATCCGGAGTGGCAGAAGTCTTCATCCTATCCGGGCAGAAGAGGACATCCGGACCAGCAGACATCTTCATCCAAGCGGCATCTTCTATCTTCATCCATCCGACGAGGAGCGGCTCCATCTTCAAGACCTCTGGCCCGGAACATCCTTCTTGACCGACGACTAGACAACGAATGAAGGTTCCTTTAAGTGACGTCATCCAAGATGGCATCCCTCGAATTCCAATTGGCTGATAGGATTCTATCAGCCAATCGGAATTAAGGTAGGAAAAATCTGATTGGCTGATCCAATCAGCCAATCAGATTCAAGTTCAATCGGATTGGCTGATCCAATCAGCCAATCAGATTGAGCTTGCATTCTATTGGCTGTTACGATCAGTATACAATCTTTTTCAGAGAACTGCATGTAATAGACACTACTAGAAACAACAAGATGACCACATACTGATATCAAAATCCATAAGAAAAAGGTTTATACACTTTCTTAGAAAATATGTTTAGCTATATTGAAAAGATAGCTGGAAAGCCCATTCCAAGTGGAAAATAAGACAATACCCCTTCATTTGCATATGAAAAGACCCTTTACACAAACATGAGCAAGCTGGAGAAGGAAGCTGATGGTACTCATATCAAACTTTGAGGCTTGGCGAGGAGTCTGAAAATCACTGCAATGTTATTTGAACATAAGCAAAAATAGACATTTATATTTTTTTTAAAAGAACTATATAGAGATAAAAAACATATTTGTGTTTTTAAAATGAGTGTATAATGACCCTTTAATACAAAATATGACGACATAACATCTAGAAGAAGTAGGCATCTCATATATTTAGCATATGATAAAGATAAATGCATATTGATTACTTGATTCTAATACAATAGCGCATATTTCGGAATTCGATATGTTGAAAATTAAACACAACACAGTCATTATTCATAAAAAGGAACATATTGTTGACAAACATATTAAACAAGATGGACTATATTCATGTATTTGCACTTGCCTCAAAATATCTTATGCATGAATACATTTTGCTTTCATTCGTTTATTCAACCAGACAGCCATCAAAAGAGAATGTTGTGTTCTTTATCAGCTATGGTTCAACAATGTACATGATTCACACAATCCATACTCGCCATGGTTTTAAACTTGGCTTATCATTCACAGACGTGGGTTACGTGCAAATTCGAATATTGCGGGACTATGTAATACAATCAGACGGTTTTTACACCTTGACATGTGACGTCTTAATTAACATGGCGCATCCTTGATCACGTAAAAATGCCATCCAATAATAGGCGCATCCTTGATTGCGTAAAAATGCCATCCAATAAAAGGCGCATCCTTGATCGCGTAAAAACAGCATCCAATAATAGGAGCATCCTTGATCGCGTAAAAACGCCATCCAATAAAAGGCGCATCCTTGATCGCGTAAAAACGCCATCCAATAATAGGCGCATCCTTGATCGCATAAAAACGCCATCCAATAAAAGGCGCATCCTTGATCGCGTAAAAACGTCAGCCAATACAAGGACTCATTGGACAGCCTGGCAGGTGACGTCTTAAACAACATGGTGCATCCGAGATCGAGTAAAAACGTCAGCCAATACAAGGACTCATTTGATAGCTTGGCATATCAATAAGAAACGTATTTATATTTTAGAAACTAGTATGTGTCTATATTGCTAGCTAGGAATGTCACGCTAGATAACGTAATACTGTGATATATGAAATAGAATCCATTAGTGAAAATAAGGAGATATTTCCTTAGAAGCAGAGGATTATTAACCAAACTATTTAGCAAGCAGCATGGTTTAAATAGACATGAAAACAACATTTTAGTTACACGATTATGTGCGACATTGCAATTTGAAATACATTGTAACAATAAATGAAAATCTTTGGATTATTGTGTTTCATGTCCCTTTAACTCAGAATTAATGCTAGGAGATGCATTTGGAAAATAGGGATGTGTTATATATTATATGTTAAAGGGACAGTCAAACACAGAAATTTTGTTGTTTAAAAATAAAGGTAATCCCTTTATTACACATTACCCATTTTTGAACAACCAACACAGTTATATATTAATATTCTTTTTACTTCTGTTATTATCTTGTATCTAAGCTTCTGATGACTGCCCCCTTATTTCTGTTCTTTTGACAGACATGCAGTTTAGCCAATCAATGCTCACTCCTAGGTCACTTTACGTGCATGAGCTCAATGTTATCTCTATGAAACATGTGAAATAATGCCTTATAGTAGTCAAAATGTATTCAGATTAGAGGCAGTCTTCAAGGTCGAAGAAATTAGCATATGAAGCTCCTAGTTTTAGCTTTCAACTAAGAATACCAAGAGAACAAAGCAAAATTGTTGATAAAAGTAAATTAGGAAGTTGGTTAAAATCGCATGCCCTATTTAAATCATGAATCATCTTTTGGGACTTGACTGTCCCTTTAACAATAGCTATGGTGTCCATCTTTAACATTTAAAAGGTATACATGATAAATACATATGTCATTGATGTTTTCAGATATGTTTTTATTGTTTTGGAATAACAATAATGACACATGTATTGATCAAACGTGTCACTTATTCAAGTTGAAATATGGTCAGCCTACCTATAGCCATATATCGGAGGATAATTAAAGTGACAAAATATTAATAGAAAGATATTAATCATCTAAAATATGCGCATTACACACAGTGATTGATTTGGTTACACTACTACAATACGATATAATTGAAATTGGAATACATGTGCTGTCAACATTCAAATATGAGTCTTTTTAAAATAAGATTATATGTCCTTGTTTGTGTAAAAAGGACAAAAACGCATTAGAAATGCAGATCCATTCCTTAGCAATTGTGGTCAGCATCACTTAAAGGGTGATGAAATCCAAAAAAATCTGTTTCAGGATTCACAGAGAGGATACTATCTACAGAAAAATACAACTTTACAGAGATTAACTCATTCTATCAATCCTGTGATCATTTGTTAAAGGTGCATCAATTCACGAATAGTTTACAAATGAACACATGGATGTGAAATTAAAAATATACACATATATATATATATATATATATATATATATATATACAAACAGCAAGATATATATATAGAGATATAGAAATTCATTCCTATGCTAATCATAATCTTGCAAAGATAAAGCTTTAGGAAAAGTATATCAAGAAAATGAATCTAATTAAATTGGAGATGTAAATATTAAAGTAATTTACAATTGTATTAGATCTATGATTCCGGAAAGAACATTATTTGGTTTCAGGTCCCTTTAAGGATTAACCACATAAAATATAGATTTCAATCAATTACATGAATAAAGAGGACAAAGAATAGTGGAATGACATGTATTTTATTAGTATGTCATAAAACATAAACAACGTGGACAAAAAACATGTTGAAACATCTGTAAAATTGCAGACATTTGACAAGGTAAAAGAGTGCATCACAGTCCTTGGAGGGAGTTGACAAGGGCCAACAAAGGCCAGCATAGCCCCATTGGAGCTATTTGACAAGGTAAAAGAGTGCATCACAGTCCTTGGAGGGAGTTGACAAGGGCCAACAAAGGCCAGCATAGCCCCATTGGAGCCATTTGACAAGGTAAAAGAGTGCATCACAGTCCTTGGAGGGAGTTGACAAGGGCCAACAAAGGCCAGCATAGCCCCATTGGAGCCATTTGACAAGGTAAAAGAGTGCATCACAGTCCTTGGAGGGAGTTGACAAGGGCCAACACAGCCCCATTGGAGACATTTGACAAGGTAAAAGAGTGCATCACAGTCCTTGGAGGGAGTTGACAAGGGCCAACACAGCCCCATTAGAGCCATTTGACAAGGTAAAAGAGTGCATCACAGTCCTTGGAGGGAGTTGACAAGGGCCAACACAGCCCCATTGGACCCATTTGACAAGGTAAAAGAGTGCATCACAGTCCTTGGAGGGAGTTGACAAGGGCCAACAAAGGCCAGCATAGCCCCATTGGAGCCATTTGACAAGGTAAAAGAGTGCATCACAGTCCTTGGAGGGAGTTGACAAGGGTCAACAAAGGCCAGCATAGCCCCATTGGAGTCATTTGACAAGGTAAAAGAGTGCATCACAGTCCTTGGAGGGAGTTGATAAGGGCCAACACAGTCCCATTGGAGCCATTTGACAAGGTAAAAGAGTGCATCACAGTCCTTGGAGGGAGTTGACAAGGGCCAACACAGCCCCATTGGAGCCATTTGACAGGGTAAAAGAGTGCATCACAGTCCTTGGAGGGAGTTGACAAGTGCCAACACAGCCCCATTGGAGCCATTTGACAAGGTAAAAGAGTGCATCACAGTCCTTGGAGGGAGTTGACAAGGGCCAACACAGCCCCATTGGAGCCATTTGACAAGGTAAAAGAGTGCAACAGGCACAACAATAAACAAAAAAGGCCAAATGGCAACAGTAAAAACAGAACAGCAACATGTGGACGGAAGATTCTTAGCTGCACCCTTGGAGCATCTCCAGATCCTCCACTTATTGGGCATCCCCTTCATTGTCCTGTGCCTGTCCAGCTCCAGATTCAAGCGTTGACTCTACACGCATCATACGTTGCATTCCTCAACACGGCCTGCTCTATGCATGCTAGAGCTTCTAGCATGAGCCATGTTGAGTCACAGCCTAAAATAAAGAAAATTAAAAATATTAATGATAATTACACAACATAATAAAAAATGAGCAAAGATACATTGTCATCATAAAGACAAATCATTCTTTAAATTAATTTGTCGAAATTGATTATTTACACATTAAATATGTTATTCAGACATAAACCATTAAAGGGACAGTTTACTCAAACATGTTCTCCCCTTTAATTGGTTTTCAATGATCCACTTTTACAGCTTTAGTGTATAAAATCTTGTAAAAGGATTTCCATTGTACTTACATTGGCAATTTAAATAGTTTAGTTATACTGTGGTATCCACACATATCCTTAAACATTTTTGCGTTGCGGCCAAGCTGTGTAAACATAGCAACCAGAAGAAATTGCATTCCCACTGGGTTATACAAGAGATAATGTATGAAAAAGTTTAAAGAAATTGTTGGATCCAAGTAGTGGTGATTGGTATATGTAGTGATATCAAATTAAAGGGACACTGAACCAAAATATTTTCTTTTGTGATTCAGATAGAGCATGACATTTAAATCAAGTTTTTAATTTACTCCTATTCTTAAAATGTTATCATTCTCTTGCTATCTTTATTTGAAATGCAAGAATGTAAGTTTATATGGCAGGCCATTTTTGGTGATCAACCTTGGTTGTCCCTGCTGATTGATGGATAAATTCATTCAAAAATAAAAAAAATTATGTCCAGAGTTCTGAATATTTTTACAAATTATATGCATTTCTTTTTTTAAATAAAGATAGCAAGAGAACGAAGAAGAATTGATAAGAGGAGTAAATTATAAATTTGCTTAACATTGCATGCTCTATTTGAATCGCAATAGAAACAATTTGCCTTCAGTGTACCTTTAAATATCTTATAATGTTTATTTTGAATGATACTTACAGCTGTGCCTGGGAAGGACAAACCGACACCCAGGACAATGAAGGTTGAGACAGGGGGAAGGGATGGGATTGGGCTGGGGAGGGATGGGCTGCCGCTCTGGGGTAGCCCGTACAGCTGGGGAGTGGTGAGTTGTGGGCTGGGCAGGTGGGGTAGCTGTACGGGCCAAAAGACGGGGAGAATGGTGAAGGGGGGGTAAGGGGCGTTTTTTGGGAGGGACAAGACAGGCAAAATGGGAAGGGCCGGGAGGGTCTTGGGTCTGTGGAGGGGCCTGGGCAGGGGCCTGGGAAGGGGCCTGGGCAGGGGCCTGGGAAGAGGCAGGGGCCTGTGAAGGGGCAGGGGACTGGGCAGGGGCCTGTGAAGGGGCAGGGGACTGGGTAGGGCAGGGAAAATGATGCCCAAAGTGGAGGGTCCATCTGAAATATATAATTAAAATATATTAACATCTCATACATCATGAAATCAAATCAAGGCATTTCAACTTGATTATGTTTTCAATATACTTAGAAGTGTGTTAGAATTTCTAAACAATGATGACATAAGGATATGGTATGCATATAGGCACTCAGATGAATAGCAATGACTGTCTGTACAATTCGAAAATGATTATTGTGGTTTGGCCTGGAATATGCATGTGACATCATGATGGCATG
Source organism: Bombina bombina (assembly GCF_027579735.1). Lineage (NCBI taxonomy): Eukaryota > Metazoa > Chordata > Amphibia > Anura > Bombinatoridae > Bombina > Bombina bombina. The sequence continues at coordinate 72,533,777 of NC_069499.1, forward strand.
AATTACAAATCAGACAAAAATGAAAGAATAATCAAATCATATGTTCATGCTGCATGATATAGAAAGGGGGCAGTAGTGTATTCTAGAAGAAAAAGAATATTACTTTTTAAAGTGCAAAAGCTGTAGACTTTGATTTTCTTCAATAAAATGTTTTAAAATAAAAATACATGTTGGATACATGTTAGATATATTTCACACACCATCAGACTCCAAGGGAGCTTCTTCCTCCTCCGTCCCACATGTTACATCAATCTCTGTAAAACATAACATGTTGTGTACACGTTAAGATCAGAAATAATAAGACTCACATCAATGTTGCATTAGAGATATACACAGCCAAAGTTATGATTTACATCATTTTGATGGAGCATACAAATGACATTAGATTTGTTCTTCTCAATGATTCATATTTTCAATTTATTGTCTGTATTATTTTTGAAATCATAAAAGCAGAGTACATGGAACATTTAAGAGTTCTCATGTGTGTATCACTTGATGATTGTTGTCAAAATTGAAAATCTAAACAAAAATATAATATCCATCATCTGAAGAACAAAGGTGTAGACTAAGAAGCTTTGAGATCTTAATCTTTCAATATTAAAATAAAATTGATATATAATCAGAGGAGTAAATTATATGTTTGATTCAAATGTAATGCTTCATCAGAATCATGCTCATAATATTGATTACCAATACACCTTCAATGACATATAAACGAGTCAATGTACTTACCAGAAGACTGCAAAGGCAGCTCAGTGTCGGTGCTGGATCCCTCTGGGCTCCCCACAACAACTCTCTCTATGAATGATACATCTGTATCGATTTATAAGAATAATCAACTTCGAAATGTGAAGAATAGAGCAGTAATCTGAAGAATAAATGCATGATTGAATCAAGGGGATTATGAATAAAATGATGTATTTAACATATGTTTAATTTATGACTATATTAGACATCAAATTCATCTCATATGATTCTATTGCATATCTAAATATACCCATTGATCAATGTTCTTCAAAGAATACACACAAACAACATTTGGAATAACAACTGTCGGGACAAATATAAACAAAGACATGTGGCACATCGAGCCATTTGTGCAATGTACAGTAATCTTGTTTAGGACACAACACATATTGATCACAATACCAAACAGAATTTATTTTTCAAAATATGTAATCATGGTGCTGTTAGAGTATGCTTATATCTATAAAGTAAGTCCAACAGTGAATATGTGAGTTATAGATCAATATTGTTTCATCCAAAGAATGTAAGGATGAATTAATTTATTGTTTATTAAAGGGACACTGACATCAATTTTTACAATCAGTGATTTCACTTTTCAAATTGTTAAAAATAATTTTACATTGACTCCTATTATAATATTTATTTGGCAACATTTTAATCTTTAAGGCAGCAAAGCAATTATTGTTATCAATAAATATTGGTCGTTGAAGGTATCCACCAATCAGCAAGAACAACCCAGGTTGGTCAACAAAAAAGGACCTGCAGATAAACTTACATTCTTGCTTTTCAAATACATTTATCAAGAGAATATTGAAAATATGATTCTAGGAGTCAATTATAAAGTTGATTAATATTGCATGCTCTATCTGAATGACAACAGTAATAATTTTTGCTCATTGTCCCTTTAATATAAAAAGATATTGATTTGACAATGTCGCTGTTAATGAATTCTCGAGTCCATATGTTGATGTAATGAATGGGATGGAGCATGCAATTACAATCTAATATGTTATTTAAAGGGACAGTCTAGTCCAAAAAAAACTTTCATGATTCAGATAGGGCATGTAATTTTAAACAATTTTTCCAATTTACTTTTATCACCAATTTTTCTTTGTTCTCTTGGTATTCTTAGTTGAAAGCTTAACTTAGGAGGTTCATATGCTAATTTCTTAGACCTTGAAGGCCGCCTCTTAAGAATGCATTTTAACAGGTTTTTCACCACTAGAGGGTGTTAGTTCATGTTTTTCATATAGATAACATTGTGCTCGTGCACGTAAAATTACCTGGGAGCCATCACTGATTGGCTAAACTGCAAGTCTGTCAAAAGAACAAATAAAGGGGCAGTCTGCAGAGGCTTAGATACAAGATAATCACAGAGGTAAAAAATATATAAATATAACTGTTTTGGTTATGCAAAACTAGGGAATGGGTAAACAAGAGATTATCTATCTTTTAATACAATAACAATTCTGGTGTAGACTGTCCCTTTAAGGATATCCTCAAGATTCTTTAATTATCCTCTCTTAAAGGGACATGAAGCTCCAAATGTGTAACTGGATAATTTTTGCATTAAAATCAAGCATGTGATTTGTTAATAATTGATAATAGACTTATTTTGGACTTGTTTGCTTCATTGTGTTATAATCTTTTTGGAAAGGAGCAACTATGTACTACTTTTATCTGAACACATGATTTGAACATATGAAAATAGGTTAATTTCAGCATAAAAAAACAGCCGGTTAATCCCAGTAATGCATTGCTTAACCTAAACCGACCTAGATATGATTTTAGAATAATGATAACAATAGACTGAACCAATTTAGCTAATCAAATGTTTATAAAAATCAGGAAAATCACGTGTCTAAATCATTAAATGTAAAATTTAGTTGTCATGTCCCTTGAATGACTCGAAAAAATAAAAATATGTAATTTATATTTTAAAAATCGAAACATATGCAAAAATGTGTGAATGTGGTCAAAATGTATGCCAATAATATCAAGCAATACACAGGGGAAGAATATAAATTGGCCATTAAAAGAATCTTACAGTAAAATGAAGATATCAAAAATAGAAGGGATATCTTCAAATAGTCCAAATTTTAGATTTGTATTTCAATGTAATCCAAAATTTGATTTTTGATTCTTAATTTAAAATATTAAAAAAATAGAATTTGAGGATCCATATAAATATCGATCAATGTGGATGTATTATGTAATGTTCTGTCCATGTTTCTAAGACAAATGTTAATTAAAATGAGACATACCATACTGTGACAAGCCCTGGCTTGAGATTCCAGCACCAACATCCAGATCTGTCAAATATTAAATGAGGATTGGATATCATTAATACAAATCAGGCCATGTTGAAAACCTTTTTTTTTTTTTAAAAAAAATCTGTGACAAACTAATAATCGTTTTTTTATTCACATGAGTTCATTGTTTCCTCAATTAATGTCATCAAAAATATATCCTGTACTCTTATTTTCAATCTGTTATGTTGTTGACTGTAGCTTTAATTCATATGTTGTGTTATTTCATTCTCATCAATTGATGGACATAGTTCATTGTTTATTTTGATTTTGCTAGTATATTTTTTGAAATTTAGAAGATTGAAAATAAGGATACTGTATTCTTCACATATATAATAATTAACATATACATTTGACCAACATGTGTAAAGCGATGCCAGTTACAGCAAACACATCTTCACGTGTGTGCGTAATTCTATTTTTCGTGATCATTGCGCAATGATTCCAAGCGGGATTACGCATCCGTGATTTGACCAACATGTGTAAAGCGATGCCAGTTACAGCAAACACATGTTCACGTGTGTGTGCAATTCTATTTTTCGTGATCATTGCGCAATTATTCAAAGCAGAAATACGCATCCGTGAATCAAAATTAATTTTGATAGAGTAGTGTGATGAGTATCATTTCATAAAGACTTCAAATATATTTGCAATTGAGTGTATTACGAGATGCAAATCGTATATTTGTTAATATTGAACAATAACAAAGAATATTTCTAACTGTCTTAGGATTCGATAGTTAATGTATGAAATGGCAGATGATAGTGATTTCACGGATGCGCAATTGCCTTTTCGCTCTGTGACGCATATTCTGTAGAGCGCAAGAAACATCATTCCTATTTCATGTGTGACTAATCTAAATTCAGATATCTAAACATCATATGTAGCGTATGTTGTGAGATCTATATAGGTTGAATATATGACTATATACACATTTCTTAAAAGTCTCATCAAATAATATATTATATGAAGTTGGATAGTTACCTGGTTCAGTTTCTCTGTCCGCTCCTCCCAGGCCACCAGACGGAGTAGCAGCTGCACTGGCCCCCGGGTCAGGACTTTCAGATCTAGCAGCTGGGAGGGAAGAAGAGGAGGATGGAGAGGATCAAAATCTGCTGGGGACCCGGAGACTGAGGAGCTCGCATAAAGTCACCTCATAAGGGAGTAGGTAGAGTTTTGCCACCTCTTTACGGGCTTGTACCCACTTCCTTATGAGGTCGACTTTTTTGTGCAGTCACAACCTCATATCTCCGAATCTCCACATGATCTGATCCTGGCTCCTCTGGACGCCCAACACCAATTGAACCGCATTGGTGATAGACACCCAGAGGGCCTTCTTAACCTTCACATCTGTCGACTTCCTCTTGTTCCCAAACAGCTGCGGATAAAAGTCCTGGACAGTGTGGACCAGTGCAGCACTCTCCTGCTTGGTGAACCTGGGAGGTGTCATGCCTGCTGGGTTTTGTAATATAATAATAATTCTAATAATAATATATATACACGCCTGCAGGCATTAGAGAACTGACAAAGATGGCAACGTGTAATGGACTTTTATATGGTGAAGTAAACATGAGATGCACCATGTGACATGTTATCTGTACATCTGATTGGATAAAACTTTGAAATATTGTTAAAATGTCTGTGAGACCATCCTGACTCAAGTTATGTTTGTGTGATGAACTCTGATTGGCCATTCCTTAATGTTTTATAGCTTAGTAACTTCCATACACATACCTCCTGGGGGTGCTGTTACTACATTTTTTCATATAGACTTATTTGTAACTCATGGGACTGTTATGCGAATGTGTGACGCAGATTTAATATACGTGATCCATTGAATATTAATGTTTAAATTTATAAAAATAAAATACTGTCACATTATTAAATGTTGTAGACATTTCTATGTTTAATATCGTTCTGTTTCTTTAATACAAATACGTTTTAGTAATACCAATTTTACATTGTATGTATTTATTGTTCATTAAATCAATTTTGTGACTTATTGGGAAGTATTGACATTGCTCTATTAAATGTATTTATAATGCACATCAATTGTGTGCTATTGCGTTACATTAGACTAGAATATTTAAGGATGTGAATCCCGTGTTGCCAGATACGTTTCCCATGCAACATTTCTGAAATGCGTAATTTCTGGTTCTAATGTCTGTAAATTGGATAATCTGTTTATAAATGTTAAAATAGACCTTTGTTTCTTATTAGTAAATAAACCTCGAGCTTGTATTTGTCTGAACTGCTCACATATGTTATTGTGCAATGGCGTCTTTATTTTTAAAGAGACATTGCAACAAAATATTTTATTAAAATGATTCGGAGAGAGAATAAATGTTTATACTTTCAAATGTAACTCAATTTATCTTTTTATTTAGATATCCTTAACAGAAGAAATTTCATTGCACATGGTTGAGCCAATCACATAAGGCATCTCTGTGCATCCACCAATCTTCATCTACTGAGCCTGTCTCGATATGCTTTTCAAGAAAAGTATGTCAAAATAATGAGATAATAGAAGTAAAAGACACTCTTTAAATCGCAAATGGATATTTTGTGTTCATGTCCCTTTAAGGAGACATTTCCCAATAACGCTTGAAAGATCATAAACCTATGCACCTCCCTTTCTGAAACTTAGTATAACATGTGACTAAAGCATATTTATTTTACCTTCTGGATTGTTTTCCACACTGTGAATTAAATATATTCTAATGGCTGTATTTAGCCGTCTTCAGCTTAAAGGGACATTAAGCTATATGTTCTTTACTCATTTCGATGGATAATAGAATATTAAAACAACTTCATATTTTGTATTATTCTCTCATTTGCTTTTTAAAATGTATATTCTTGGCTGAAAAGCATAGCTAGATAGGCTCTTTTGATGCTGATTGTTGGCTGCACATAGATGCCTTATGTCATTATCTAAGCCATTTGCATTGATATTTATTTATAAAAGGATATTTAAAGACTGAATGTAATTCGATAATAGTACATTAAAAAAAATTCACAAAAATTTGTATTGTGTAAAATTCAATAACTGATATATTTTTGGAATGTCCCTTTAAGGACCAAACCATTAGGAATATGTGGAGTTAACATTGTAGAAATAAACTAAAGGGGAATGAAAATACATATAGATATGTAATATCTAACCAAGAGGTAAGATGAATAATTTTGTGAAATTATATTACAAACTAGCTATAGTTAAATGACCCTTCAAATGACTCCACTAGAACAGAAAAGTAATCAATATGGCATACAATAACTAGCTTGTGCTAAAATGAAATTAACTGACTTAACATTTTAAACATATAAAATAAATTTGAAACTATATTTATTAGAATAATGTTTTTGTATACCTAAGGAAGATACAAGATATTATAAAACAAATTGAACATTCAACTACACTGTCACTTTAATGTAAGTTAACCACTTTCCTTTGTTAAAAGTGAAAAGAACAAAGTTGTTATGTCGAATTCAGACTACATATCCTCATAAACATTTTATAATTTTACCATCTATAATAAATGACACAATAAAAGCATTGATGGATTTAAATCCCAAATTATTTTATAAAAGATACTTGACTTTAACATTATCTGAATAAGTGGATTTTTGATTATTAATTCAATCCATGAGGCATAATTTTATATCAGGCATGTGCTTGTCAAATAGACAACTACCAGTCATGGGAGTCAATTATTTTGTAACTTGTCAGATTAGATGTATATATTTATTATAATATGTTAAAAAGATGGTCTTTAAATAAATTTAAAAAAAATGTTTAGTCTTTAAAAATATTTATTGACAAGAAAATAAATTAAATTTTTTAAAATAAAAAAATAGAACAAGTGTAATTCATCACAGATGAAACTCTGAAAAAGAAAATAAAAAAAATAGTTATTTCATACACACGTCTTAAAATATTCATTAAATAAAATAACTTGAAAATCATCTTGTGTCTATGCTCTAACATTTTTAAAATATTTCGAAAGATATTTAAAAATAAAAATTAAAAAAACATTCATACATGAAATCTATACCTATCCATCGTTTAAAATACCATTATATTGTCTAATCAATATTACATTTAAATATCAGCATTTAAAATTATACAAAATAATGCATATAAAATTTTTATAAAAATAATAAAAATGTATGTTGAACATAAATGTAATATTTCATGTCCCTTCAAATAATACCTCTATATCAACTATCATATGTATTCCTTTGTCTGATTGTTCATAATTGGATTCCTCTGTAGCACAAAGTAGGGGTAATGTATGTAAGCTACAAAACTTCTAATATAGAACATGTATCTTTTCCTCATTTTTAACATTCTTCACCCTGTGATTCTTAACTAGCATGCATTGTGCAAACCAACCTGGATTATGCATGGTCTTTGAAAGTAAATTCTCTTGAAAATAACAGTTTATCTTCATTAGGTGTCTTATTCATCATTTCCAAAATAGAGGATTGTGAAATACCATCTAAATTAAAAAAATTATCTAAGTATCTCCAATAGGATGCCTCCACAGCCTTAATCCATCAAATTGTTGCCACTTACCATGTGAACGTGTCTTTGTATGGTTTTCCAGGTCAGCACATTTGAAAGACAATGCCAGACATGATCCCATTGGTATTCTTCACTTTCAATCTTGGATTCTTCACTTTCAATCTTGAATTCTTCACTTTCAGTCTTGAATTCTTCACTTTCAGTCTTTAGATGAAGTCATCTCCCTAATGGCAGAAAAAGTCAAACAATTAATAGAAGTGTGTGAATTAGTTCTGCACCCATCTCCCACCCCCCATTTCTGAAACGATTTCTGTCACTAGCTTACTAAGCGTGTGTAGCATCTTGTGTTATGTTCTATCAATCAAGTGTGAAGATGAGTCATATTGAGCAGACCTAACCTCTAATGTGTGACTTTGAACCATAGTCTTGCCAGAGGATCCCTTTTTGAGTATACAAAATTTAAGTTATGTTTCAACTAAATACTAGTTTTGAAAATGTATGCCATATGATGTATTTTTGTTCAAAATTCCTGCCAGCCACAGTCCATACATTTATACTTACCAGCTGATGTTGTCTTTAAAAACCAGGTGGCAAAGTCATTACAGGACCCAATGACCAGAGCATCACCTATATTAATAAATGTAAAAATTGGAATCATTTGATGAACAATCCTAACATGTTTGCACAATTCTGTACTTGTCATTTCCCTAGAAATCACATATATTGACAATACTCCAATCTAACTTCTATTATTTACGGTCTGAAGTGGCGGTTGATGATGTCTGCTCTGACATTGAGCCCCTCGTCCCAGAATGGACCCTCTAGAACAGGCTCGTGCTCCTCATCTTGGAGGAGGCGTCGGGGCACCTGGACGGCCTGCAGCATCCCAGCTTGCTGTGCAATATTATGCAGGATGCTGCAGGCTATAATGATCTTCGCCACCTTTCTAGGGCTGTACTGGAGGGCTCCTCCCGACCTATCAAGGCATCTGAATCTCATTTTGAGGAGCCCAAATATCCTCTCGACTACAGCCCTAGTCCGCTTGTGCGCCCTATTGTAGCGCTCCTGGGCCTCATCAGTAGGGTTACGTAACAGCGTAATGAGCCAAGGCCGGCTCATGTAACCAGAATCACCTATAAATTATGAACATAACAAAATGAAAATATTTAATAAAAATTTAAATTATATTCTAAAAAATGTATTTTGTGTACACGAAAATCCAATAACCTACATTTTTAAAATGAAAAATAATATTATTGGTTAAATATTATTCTCTATCTGCCCATTTCAGCTAAGACATGCTACCTATGCGTATTTCGCATAAACCAGACCTTTGCTAAAATAAAAAAAAAAGGTTACATTGCATTTTCGATCTGGCCATTTAAGCTAGAACATTCTACATATCTGTTTTGAGCTAAAACTAGACATTTGCGGAAAGAGACAATGACATGGTTAAATTGCATTCTCTATCTGCCCATTTCAGCTAAGACATGCTACCTATGCATATTTCACATAAACCAGACCTTTACTAAAATAAAATAAAAAGGTTACATTGCATTTTCGATCTGGCCATTTAAGCTAGAACATGCTACATATCTGTTTTGAGCTAAAACTAGACATTTGCGGAAAGAGACAATGACATGGTTAAATTGCATTCTCTATCTGCCCATTTCAGCTAAGACATGCTACCTATGCGTATTTCGCATAAACCAGACCTTTGCTAAAATAAAAAAAAAAGGTTACATTGCATTTTCGATCTGGCCATTTAAGCTAGAACATGCTACATATCTGTTTTGAGCTAAAACTAGACATTTGCGGAATGTTGAGGCTATGGAAATGTTTGCGATTTCGGAAGGGCAAGTCATCGGCTGGAACATGCAGCGCAATGTGGGTGCAATCTATTGCTCCCAAGACATTGGGCGATTCAGCGATAGCAAAGAATTCCCTCTTCAGGCACCTCCAATCACCATCATTCTGAGGGAATCCTATGTAACGCTTACTAATACGTACCATAGCTTCCAGAAAGTGATCAAACACCACCGAGAATGTACCTTGAGCCAGGCCATGCATGTAAATTTCTCCTGATTGAAAACTCCCGGAGGCCAGGATGTATATACAACTTAGCATCTTGGTGATGCCAGGGACAGCAGTCCTTATTCGTATACGTGGCTCCAGATGAGGTCTAAGAACATCGTAAAGACCAATGAGCTGTTCGCGATTGAGCCTATACTTGTCATAAACCTCAAAGTCACTCATGTGTTCCAAGGTGGGTCTTACCCTGTAGACACGAGGACCTCTAACCAAACGAGCCCTTCATCTCTCTTGGAGCCGCTGAGCCTGCCTGATTCTATGAACCGCTACATCAGCAACAGCACCACCAGCAGCGTCTATCAGATCGTCATCCATATTTGCCAAGCTTAGCAGCACAAAGCCAAACAGCAGAGCAAACACAACGCAAGGAGTAACAAGGTATGCAAAAACACAGAAGTGAATTGATACAATGTCGATCACAAGGGATCGTTTTGGCCATGTTGTTTGGGGGATTTATAGTGCAATTAGTCCAATGGTAGTGAGTTCGTAATGATTGCTGATTGTATTCACTTGTTTGTATGTGAACGGCGCGAATGCTTTCAAAGTGGGCGGTTTACTTAGGTGTTTGCTGAAATGTTGTTTTCCCCCAATGAATCTCAATGTGAAAGTGTAAAATGTCACACATACAGTGCATCTTCGTAATGTTTGTTCATATGTGTAATAAATACTTAATAAACTTGATCTTATAGTAAAAAGCACACGTCCATGCTAACATGAATGAAAGTGCATACTTGTGTATAATGTGTGCATAGAATGTGATCGATCAATGTTGCTGCAATATTGTTTGTAAAAAGTGACAGCTGTAATCTGTTGTGATAACCAGAGATTATCTAATAGAGTGATAATTAATATATGAAAAATAAAGGGTTTGTTGCTCTTTTCTTAAAATAAGCAAGAGAAAATGATTTATTAAACTTACTTATTTAAGGTGAGACATTAATTTTGTAATTGATTGAGTAATATGAAACTTCAATAAGATAGGAATATATATATTAATCAGGAAAGATTATAAGTAACTGAGATTAAAGTTCAGAGCAAGTCAGATGAGTTTAAGTATAATGCAACAGATAATGCTGATTAAAGCAGTTCAAGCAAAGCAAAGGAATAAACTGCTTGGTAAGGTAGAGGTAGTTTCTTCACGCACTCACACTTTCACGCAATAAAATATATACACAGTCCAGACATACTAGCTTGAATCCCAAACCGCAATATACTGAGTCAGATGTGTAACACAATATAGGTAAATGATACGTCCTATAACTAACAATGGTGTTCAAGGATTAACCTTTATGCGAGAATAAATTGTAGCGTGGAGAGCGGTACTTATCTCAACAGTTGCGGTGGTATGAAGCGTGGAGAGCGGTTATGCCTTTTAGTAGTAAAGGCTGAGAGGTAAGATGCAGCTCTTAGGTTCGGCGTCTGTTTGGTGTGAGCGCGACTTCGGCGTGGTGAAAGGAGTTCCGGTTGGCGGATGAATCCGGAAGATGATCCCGGTCAGAATAGAGGTAACTGTAGATACCCAGCGGGTATCGAAGGCGCAGTATAAGACCTGAGGGTTAAAGCAACAATAACAAAAAGTGGTAGTAGCTCCACAGAGGAGCAAGGAGATCTGATTAACAGCTTCAATTTTCAGGCCCTGATTGAGGGGTAAGCACTTCCTTAAATAGGAAGGAAGTGCTTATGCAGGTTCAGATTTAAAGGGATATCACATCTGTAGTATTGTATATATAAGTGGTTAGCGAGATGTAAATATTGTACGCGTCCCTTTAAAATCGCAATAATAATTCTGAACTTCTGAACTTCCGGCTGTCATCTGTAGTATTGTATATATAAGTGATTGGCGAGATGTCAATATTGTACGCATCCCTTTAAAATCGCAATAATAATTCTGAACTTCCGGCTGTCATCTGTAGTATTGTATATATAAGTGATTTGCGAGCTGACAATATTTAGTACACATCCCTTTAAAATCGCCATAATAATGATGTTCCAAACTTTTGTTTACGTATATGTTGTATTGTAGTATTGAGTGCTAAAGTTCTGAAAGGGGCGGTACAGTCCTAAAGCTGTAATGTGTATGATTGAATCTTCTAATGACGTCATCATATTATCAACCTGCCTGTGTAGTTATGAAATCCTCATTGTGTTGTTGTATTTTACTACATTGTTATTGTGTGCTGATTAAAATATAAATGTGTGCTTTGTGGTTGCGTGATGCATGTTATGTACATATACATATATATTGTGATTGTGTCCCACATATGCTGACTTCTATAAAGCGGTCTAGCATTGTTGTTCCTTCCCAAAAAGTGACAGCTGTAATCTGTTCTAATGATGTTCTTATTGTACGTAATTCCTAATGGTTTATTCTGAGTGAATCGTGATGTTAAAGGTACAGTAAAATCCCTATTTTCTGTTTCGTGATTCCTAGAGAGAATGTAATGTGTTTTTCCCCCATCATATAAATGCACATGTATGAGTGAATGCTGAAAGTAATGTATGTGCATCCATGAATGATCATGTGTTAAGCCTATGTAGATATGCTGTTGCTGCAAGCATATGAGTTGAATAAATGAAATGCTATAATAAAGGTAAATGAGAGGAGTTTCGAATTGTCTACTGTTTGTGAATCCTGAAATGTTCCAATTATTTTTCTGTCCGTTTAAATCTCATGTAATTGTTGAAAATGTTTGTTACTAGTGATGGTGATTTGTAGTTGATGTAATGTAAAAGTATCATACAATTTAATGTTGTTGTGAATTTCCCATAAGTAAAAGCCATAACTCCATAGGGAAATAGCCATTTCTTGATCTATTTGTCATAGCGGGGCTAACGCAGGAAAACATGAGTTAGTTTCAGAATTCTAACGCTGGTATTTAGAGATTTTTGGCTACGCTTTTTGTGTGCGTTAGGGAAATCTGTCTGTCTCGTGCACGAGCACGCCTTCCCCATAGAAGTCAATGGAGGAGAAAAATGTGTGTGTAAATAAAATCCAAGACTGGTTTTGAGCGTAAAGTGAGTGACGTCATGGTCTTGTGTGAAAAAGTAGCTAAATCGTATTTATTTAGTAATCCAAATCTTCTTTGTGTATGTAATGTGGTTTATATTGTTTGTATGCATCGATGAGTGTATGTATGTGATAATATTATTATTTAGATGTAGCTATATGAGTGTCTGTTCCCGTCTGTCAGTGTAAGTCAATGGCAAGATGGATTTGTGTTGGGGTTTTTTTCTAACACCCGAGATCTCGTAACTTTGATCCTTTCTATTTTGACGTGAAAATATTAAAATAAAATGAAAAATAAATATAGTGTAGTGTTTGTATGAGTGTAAGTGTACTTTGTGTAATATTTGTTTTGTGATTCCTGGATGTTTATTTTGTCGTTAGATGTTAACTACTGAGTCTGGGTTGTCGGTAAGGATTTCAGCGTTAGGAAATTTTTGAGTGTCGGTAAGGAAACTCTAAATACCAGCGGGCGGTAAAAAACAGCGTTAAGAGCCCTTTACGCTGGTTTTTACGGTGGCCGCAAAACTCTAAATCTAGGCGTAAGTTTGTAAATGTGGAGTTCCCATGGAGTGGGACCAGATCCGACTTGTCAACGTTAAATTGATATCCAGAAATCAGGCTAAATTCTGAGATTAGGGCTATTAGTCTCTCAATATTGCTACTGAGGTCAGAGAAGTATAGAATCCTGTCACCCGCGTATAGCGAGAGGTGTACCTTTGTGTCGCCTATATTCAGTCCCTCAGTGTGTCTACGTATTTTTATTGCAAGGGGTTCAATAGAAAGGTCAAATAGGAGGGGGGATAGTGGGCAACCCTGTCTTGTCCCTCTCTGAAGTATGAACGGGGAAGATGTTGACCTATTAACCAAGATTGAGGCATGCGGGAGGGTATAGATACTCTGGATAGCCTGAACAAAGGCTCCTTCAATACCAAATTCATTAAGAGTCATGAATAGGTGATCCCAAAGTATTTTATCAAATGCCTTTTCAGCACCTAGTAGTAGGGCGCATGGGGCGTGGGGGTCATGGTCTTTGGAGGTCTTACGGTTATTCCAAAAGTGAGTTAGAACAATTTGTAATTTCCGCAGGTTTTGAACAGGAGTCCGTCCTTTAATGAATCCAGTCTGGTCGGGGTGTATTATGTTCAGGAGGATGGGAGCTAGTCTATTTGCTAATATCTTTGTGAGTAACTTATAGTCCGAATTTAGGAACAATATTGGGTGATATAATTCTGGGAGTAATGGGTCTCTTCCTGACTTGTGTATAATACTGATGTTAGCTTCTGAGAAGCGTTGTGAGAGTGTAACCTGTCCCTCCATAATTTGGTTAAAAAGTCTTGTCAGGGGGTTCGCCACTTCATCCTTAAGTAATTTATAAAATTCATTAGTCAAGCCATCTGGCCCTGGGATCTTTTCTAAGGGCATGTCTTTGATGACGCTGACTATCTCCTCTACTGTTATTTTTGTATTAAGTCTCGAACTTGTGGTAGTTCTATGTCTCTCCAGAACTGAGTTTTATCCTGCTGACTAACTTCTTGTGATTGGTAGAATCTCAAGAAGACTTCCTGTATTTTTGTAGTGGGTTGTATGCAGTGTTGTTTTCCTTTATCGCTAGTATGGAATTAGGTTTCCTGTTAATTTGGTGAGGTTGGCTAAAAGCCTTCCCGCCCTATTGCCATATCTGTAAAATGTCGCTTTAAGTCTGTCGTGGGATTTACTCGCTGACTATGTGAGATATGTGTCCCTCAAAAGTTTAGTTTCCTTATACTTAACTCTGTTCTGATCTGTGGGGTTTCGCAGATATTTGTTCCTGGCATTTAGAATCTGTTTCAATAAAAGATTCTCATTGCATGTACGTTTGGCCCTTATTCCTAATATGTAAGATGTCACCACCCCCCTTACCACTGCTTTAGCGGTCTCCCAATATAGAATACTGTTCTCCCTGTTGGAGGTTGCACTCTATAAAGATGTTCCATTCCCCCACTAAAAGGCTCTGGAAGTCAATGTCTTGATAAAGATATGAGGGAAAAGTTTACGAACATCTAGACTTTTCCATTTGAGTTAGGAAAAGTGACAGGGAGACTCGTGCATGATCCGAGAGAGTCATTGAATCTATGCTAGCATCAGTAACTCGGGGGCAAAGGCCATCTGAGATTAAAAAAAGGTCTATGCGGAGAGAGTGTCATTAGATGTGGATATGCTGGTAAAGTCTCTAGTGTCTCTTTTTGTGTGGTAAGTGGGTGTCTGACAAGTGCTTAAGGTCTGGGGATTCCAAAATCTGTCAGCTGGTGCCTGTGGGACAATGTTAAAATCTCCCCCAAGTACAATAGGTATGTCAGTGAATCGCATAAGTTTTGATCTGAAAGTTTTCCAGAAGTCTGATTTCTGAGTGTGAGGCCCATAGACACCCGCCAAGAGCATTTCAAAATTGTCCACTGTCACTTTGAGTATAACGTATCTGCCTTCTTGGTCTATAAGAGTTTGGTGGATGTTGTAGGTCAAGCCCTTCCTAAACAACATGGCCACTCCCCTCACCCTTCTTGCCTCATATGGGGTGAAAATCACCTCCACCACCTACCCCCAGTTTTTCATGTTCTTTAATAGTTAGGTGTGTCTCCTCTAGTATGGCTATGTCAGCTCTATTAGTTTTTAAGTATTTCAGTATTTTGCGTCTTTTTATTGGGGAAGTGATACCCCCCACGTTTCAAGTAATAATTTTCATAGTGGGTGCAATGTGTTAAGGTCGTCTGATGGAGTAGTATGGGACAAGGGGAAAGAAAAGATGGATACAGAGGTGAAAACTCACAAACTGGTGCCCTGGAGAAGTCCCACCACTGAGGGAATGTGTATCTAGTGGGACAATGGTGCTCGTTCTGATCTGAGTCTCCTCTTGGTACTTAAGAGAAAACAAGAGAAGGTCAGCAAAAACAACACAGTTACTGATCAAAATAGTAAGAAAGGAACAAAGGAAAAGAAGCTAAATTAGCAGCTAGCAAAGTTTTTAAGAATTACCAAACCCCACTAAACCCCAAAAAAGAAAAAAGGAAAAAGAAAAACTTGTTATGCTATAAACAAACAGTTAAATTCCCCCCACCCCCATATAACAATAATAATACTTGGTCTTGCCGCAGAGTGTTCAGTTGACTGGGTAGGTCAACAAGTAACTATCCCCTGACCTTCATTGTGATTCCCTTGCGGGTCGAGTCAGGTGTCTTCTTCCAGAATCTCTTCTTCAGGCCGTGCATCAGGAAGTTTCTCTTTAGATAAGTAAAGAATTTGTTCAAATCAGCCAAAAGGATTTAAGCAGCTCTCATTCTATTGGCTGATTCGAATCAGACAATAGAATGAGAGCTGCTTAAAACCTACTGGCTGATTTGAACAGCCAATATGATTTTATCAGCTCTAATTCCTATTGGTAAATTCAAATTTTTCAGCCAATAGGAATGGAAGGGGACGCCATCTTGAATCGCGTACCTTGCCTTGAATATTCAGTGAATGGCGGTGACCGTATGAAGAGGATGCTCCGCACCTGATGTCTTCAGGATGGACCAGCTCCACGCTGCCAGGATCAGGATAGAAGATGCCGCCGGGATAAAGATTGAAGAGGCCGCCTGGATGAAGACTTCTCGCAACCTGGATGAAGATCGTTCAAGCGGGACTTCAAAAACTGTAAGTAGATTCAGGGGTTAGTGCTAGTTTTTTTTAAGGGTGGCTTTTTTTTAGTTTAGGGTTTGGGCATGTAAAAGAGCTGAATGCCCTTTTAAGGGCAATGGGTAGCTTAGGTTTTTTTAGAGTTAGGTTTTTTATTTTGGGGGGTTGGTTGGGTGGTAGGTTTTACTGTTGGGGGGCTCTTTGTATTTTTTTGCAGGGAAAAGAGCTGATATCTTTGGGGCAATGCCCCACAAAAAGCCCTTTTAAGGGCTATTGGAATTTTACTGTAGGCTAGGGTTTTTTTTATTTTGGGTGGGCTTTTTTATTTTGATAGGGCTATTAGATAAGGTGTAATTGGATAATTTAGTTTGTTATTTTCCGTAATTTTTTTTTGTAATTAAATACTTTGTAATAGTGTTAGGATTTTTTAAATGTGTAGTTTAGTTTTATTTAATTGGTAGTTAGTTTAATTTTAGTTTAATAAATATATTTAATTATATTAGTTTCATTGTAAAATTAGATTTTTTTTAATTTGACAGGTAAGTTTTAATTTATTTTAAGATAGGGAAATTGTAATTTTATATAATATAATAATAATAATAATTTGCAATTTATATAGCGCTTTTTTCCCTGTGAGACTCAAAGCACTTTACAAATATACCAACATAAGAGATAAAAGTTAGGAGTTTCTGAAGGTCAGATAAGCGGACTGAATGCCTGATGGAAGAGGTGGGTCTTTAGCTTTTTTTCAAAAGTCTGTAAGGACGGTGCCTCTCTGATTGCGCACGGTAAGAGTTCCAGAAAGTAGGGGCAGCGTGGCCGAATGCTCTGGAGCCTGAGTTTGTCCTTCTTGGCACTGAGAGGAGGGATGTGTTGGCTGACTTAAGTGAATGGGATGGAATGTAGGGTGTCAGGAGCTCTTTCAGGTACTGTGGGCCTTGGTTGTTTAAGGCTTTGAAGGTCAGCAGGCCAATATTAAAATATGTTCGCCATTTAATTGGAAGCCAATGCAGGGAGTGGAGAACAGGCGTTATGTGGCAGGAGAGAGTTTGATTGGTCAATAGTCTGGCTGCTGCGTTTTGTACTGTCTGAAGGTGATGGAGTTCTTTTTTGGGAGTCCAAAGTAAAGTGCATT
The DNA here is from genome assembly GCF_027579735.1 of Bombina bombina. Classification (NCBI taxonomy): domain Eukaryota; kingdom Metazoa; phylum Chordata; class Amphibia; order Anura; family Bombinatoridae; genus Bombina; species Bombina bombina. The sequence goes on from NC_069499.1 coordinate 72,551,239, forward strand.
GCAGTAATCTAGCCTAGAGGATACAAATGCATGGATTAATGTTGGCATATCACCCGGTGGAATTAAGTGTTGCATCCTGGCTATGTTTTTCAGATGAAAGTAGGCAGATTTTATTACTGAGGAAATCTGCTGTTTAAAAGATAGTCCAGCGTCAATCAGCACTCCGAGGTTTCGTACCTTTGCTGAACTAATGAGTTTAGAGCCTCCAAGCTACAGGCAAGTTGGGTGATCGTGGAATATTTTTGATGCCCGGGGTCCCCTCACCAAGAGTAACTCTGTTTTGTCCGGGTTCACTTTGAGACAGCTAGCATTCATCCATTCTATGAGGTCTGTTAAAGCAATTGTTTATGCGGCATGCTGGGTCTGCAGTATCTGGAGCAAAGGAGAAGTAGAGTTGTGTGTCATCAGCGTAACAATGATAACTTAGGCCATGTCGGTTAATGATGTCCCTCAGTGGTAGTAAGTAAATTGCGAATAGCATGGGAGACAGGATAGATCCTTGTGGAACTCCGCAGGCCAGTTCTGTTGGTGCTGATTAGCTTGATCCTGATATTACTCTCTGTGATCTACCAGCAAGGAAAGATTTAAACCATTTAAGGACTGTGCCTCCTAGACCACAAATGTACTGCAAGCGCTGTATTAGAATCCTATGGTCAATGGTGTCAAATGCAGCTGAGAGATCCAGGACGATTAGAATGGAGTAATGACCTTTGTCTCTTGCCATGAGGAGATAATTTAGCACTCTGACTAGCGCTGTTTCAGTGCTGTGGCGGCATCTGAAGCCTGACTGGAAAGGATTGAATATGTTTAGGCATGATAGATGGGCCTCCAGTTGAGTTGCCACTACTTTTTCAATTACTTTCCCCAGAAATGGGAGGTTGGATACTGGTCTGTAATTAGTCATGAAGTCTGGGTCTAATAAAGGTTTCTTTAGGAGTGGTTTTACCACAGCTTCTTTTAGAGGATCTGGGAAATCTCCTGTTTTTAGTGAACACTGCACTATTTTTGTGAGGACTGGGGCGAGTGTTTCAATGCATCCAGATATGAACTTAGTTGGAGCAGGGTCTAAGTCACACGTAGTAGGGTGCAACTTTTGTATGGTGTTTTTAACTCCTTTTATATCCACATTTGTAAAAGTGGCCTATAAACTGGGGCAATCTGGCATTCCATTGTAGTGGTTCTGGTGTGTAACTGTTTGGCCTGCTGTTATAGCGGTTCGGATTGAGGAAATCTTGTCTTCATATTTATCCTGAGAAAAGTTGGTAGGGCTAAGCATGCATGCTGGTTTGCAGAGCCTTTCTACTGTGCGAAACAGTTGCCTGGGTCTATTGTGGGAGAGTGCAATTTTGCGTGATAAAAATGAAGATTATTTTCTGAGTTATCTTGGATTGATATTTATTTAGATGTTTGGTAAGATGTCTGGATCATGTGTTCTGCGCCACTTTCTCTCGAGCTTACGTCCTGTTCTTTCATGGTTTTGTTGTAGAGTCGGACTAAGGAGCTGGGGTCTTCGCAGGTGCCCATTAGTTCACTTAGATCCACATGTGATGCTACATCCAGTGGTGTCATCCCTTTTAATGAGCGGTGTTTGACCAGGTTCTGAGGCTGGTGTCTGGTTGATTGTGATATAATGGAGAAGTGAATGGAGTGGTGGTCTGACCAGGTAACTTGGTTTACAGTTACTGGTGACACTTCTAGTCCAGACTGAAACACTAGATCAAGTGTATGACATTTTCTGTGGGTGGGAGTGGTGACGATTTGTGTAAAGTCGAGTGTACTCATCAAGCTGAGGAGATCCTGCCCAAGCAGGGATAGGGTGTTGTCGATCCAAGTGTTGAAGTCTCCTAATATAAGCCATCTGGGGTGTTCAAGGATTAAGCCAGCCAAAAGGTCTGGGTGTTCCTGAAGAAATCTCTTCCTATCTCCTGGGGGTCTGTATATTAGCAGTATTCGGAATCCTCTCACTATTGAGAGAATGGCAGCTACACATTCAAAAGATTGGGTTTTGTGTACTGATATTGGTCTGGGATTTAAGGATGATTTTGCACAGATCATAACTCCACCTCCCTTGCGATCTTGTCTCGGGCGTTGGAACACTATGTAATTGTCTGGAATAGCTGCCTCTAGAATAGGCCCTGCTTTTTCATCTAACCATGATTCCGTGATGCATGCTAATTCACATGTTTCAATAAGGTCGGAAATAATAGCTGTTTTGTTCTTTATTGATCTGGCATTGCATAGGATTGCTCTTGGGATTCTGAGTTTTTGCTCTGTACTTTGGAGACAGTGTGTCTTCTAATAGGGATCACACAAAGAGATTTTCTTAATTTGATAGTGCGGTTTTTGTGGCTTTTAGGTTGGATCACTTCAATTGGGCTTGTGGGTGGACAGGGTGGTGGAGCAGCTGTGATAGTGTCAGGATATAGAACTTTAAATTTTTATTTTCCTCCACAACAGCCCCTGTCAGTCCCTTTGAATATGCTGAGTGATTTTAGGGTAGTCACTAGTGAGGGACTGAGAGCTGCAACCGCTTTTTGGGGTCTTAAGGAGTGCAGATGTGAGGTCGTATAGGTGGTTATTCCCTCTGGAGTGAAGGGGTTAAAATAGCTTCTAGTATTTGTAGGAATGTTAGCAGTGGGGGCTGGTTACATTGCCCTGCTCTATAGGATTCAGGCCAGAGTGAGGTGTGAGATTTTGCACTTCAGGCTGCATTGCAGATAACAGATAAGAAAGCATGCAGGGGTTTTAAAACCAATGTATTTTAGTAAAATAGACTTCATCAATTAGTTTTTCTTGTGTTTAGTAATTAAATCTGAGCATTGCTAAATGGATGATTAAATCCAAAACCCAATTTGTGCATGGGTTGAGTCTCTGGTTTTTTTTTTGTTTTTTTTAGCTTAAGTGCACCTTGTTTGTGGTGTTTAGCTGAAGGTATCTCTTTCTGGTAGTAAGATGGTCCAATGGGAGTATATTTCCATCCGTTGAGTATCTCACTTTAGTAATGTCATCCGTTCAATTTTTATGAGTCTAGTTGTGCGTTATCTGGAGTCGGTATTGGTCCTTGAAATAATTATGATGAATTTTGAATGTAAGAAGGTTAAAATTAAGATAAATCCAGAAGAGGTCAGGAGCTTGAGGAAAGTGAGGCCGCCAGCAGCGGCGCCTCCCCTTAGTATTTTAAAATAAAGTTAGAGGGGCGTTAGGTTTAGGGGTTAAAAGTTTAAATTAATTTATTGCGATGTGGGGGGTTTTCGGTTTAGCGGTTAATAGTTTTGTTTAGTATATTTCGTTGTGGGGTGCTTGAGGTTTTGGGGTTAATAGGTTTATTATAGTGGCGGCGGTGTAGAGCTTAATAACTAGTATAGTGGGGGCGATGTGGGCGGACGGCAGATTAGGCGTTAATAATATTTAAATAGTGTTTGCGATGCAGGAGGGCGGCGGTTTAGGGGTTAATGCGTTTATTATAGTGGCGACGATGTTGGGGCATGGCGGAATAGGGGTTAATAAATGTTATTAGTGGCGGTGATATCGGGAGTGGCAGATTAGCGGTTAATAAATTTAATATAGTATTTTCGATGTGGGAGGGCCTCGGTTTTATGTTACAGATTTGTAGCATAAAACTCATAAATACTGACTTTAGATGGCATTACGGATCTTGTCGTCATAGGGTGTAACCCCGTTTTTTTAGCCATTCAGTTTGAATGATAGGTACGCTACGTCTGAGTAAACGCGAGCGTACCTGTTGAATATTTGATAACTTAGTAAAAGGGTCAAATAGAGTCAAATGTGAAAGCGGATCATCAGTAATACGCTCAAATAGAGTAGAATGTGAAGGCGAATGATCAGAATTACACTCGTATAACACAAGCATCGATCTGCGTCAGATTGATCTTGCGGGAGCGTACATTACATCATACATTTCAACATTTGACGATGTTTATGCTTTGATAACTACGGCTGATCAACTTTGTGTCTAATTTGACATGGATTTCCAGCGTATTATCAATTAAAGCATTAATAAATTGTTCCCTGGTGTTATCCGTGGTCTTAATGGGTCTTTGCAGCAGGGGCTATAGGGCAGGAACTCAATGGGATGGCAGATAAGGGAAGTGTTGGATTTGGGATTTGTGCCTGTGGATCCATGGTAAGATCTTGAAGGTCTCCTGTGGTGGATTATTGGGATTTAAGTAGAAGCCTCTAATGAGTTGGCCATGCAGGGGTCTTTATAAGTTGTAGTGAATGAGTTCAGTGTGTGTGTTCTTATGAGTGTGTATGGTTCCCACTGGATGCAGCACACAAGGGGTAGCACTGGTAGGTAATGAATATACCTGGGTTAATATTAATATTGGGACATGGTGCAATAGGTGGCTAATATGCTGCAAGAGCAAATTGTAAGAGGTGTTTACTACCTTTTTATTTAAAACCAGCTCTTTTATTAGCAATGATAACTCTAATATTACAAATTATTTTATAAGAGAAGACTAAGGTTCTCTATAGCAATTGCAATATACTACAGAACAGTACAATACAAAGTGTTGACATTCAGCATTGTTCAAATTAACCTTGAGGCAAGAAAGAATCAGAAGCAAATTATCCTTTAATTGCCAAGACATTCAAGTAACCTTATTGAAATCGAAAAGATTAAATTCATAGCAGGTTATAAAGTAATGATTAATGCAATACAGGGATCCCTATAATGTAATAAGCACTGTTTGTATGGAAAATTATTTTAAGCTTCTCTTTGTTAACTGAAAGGAAGGAGAGAGATGTGGAATTGTATAACTTTTGGGCCATTTATGAAATAAAGAATTTAGTTGCAGCATACTGAGTAATGTAATTATAGAGCTCTGAATATTCCAAGGAATCTAATAATTAGAATTCATCCTACTGCATATATGTATTTTAACATAATTATGTTTTGTTCTTATTTTACCCTGAGGCTTTTTTTGTTTGTTTGTTTTCATCTGTTTACAGGGATGTTGTAGAAGCTTTAAATCATTTATGCAGTACAAAAATTAGTATCTGCCTTTTTATACTGTAATTATCTTGCTGTGCAATTGAATACATCTTTTGTGTTTAAAATATGTGCAAGATCATTAACATCAAATATCCACCTCTCTCTATAAAATATAATATAATAAAATACTTTGTTGTGTTCTTATATTTTATAGTGATAGATGGATATTTGATGTTAATGACCTTGGACATATTTTTCACCCAAAAAATGCTGTATTCAGTAAATTAATCCAAAAATTTTACAAATTACAAAACCATAACGAAAACCCACTTCAGTAAAACTACCAGAAATGGTGGGTTAGAAGTGCGCTCAGACAAATGTCATTCTGACAGCTAACTCCTTAAAGATTAAGCTGCAAATAGCCTCATGCACCCTTTCTATATCATGCAGCAGGAACAGTAAAAAAGTTATTTTGAAATGGATATTGTTTCTGGCCACTTTGAAATGGCTGCCAAGCTCTGACCACTGATGACATCACAATCTGGGCTGCATATGGCATCCAATCCCAAAAGGCTCACCAGTTGGATTCAACAGACTGTCAATGTTATCAATCAGAGTGCATAGATGCATGCATGCAGCCCAGATTGTGGTCATCAATGGGCGGAGCTTGGCAGCCATTTCAAAGTGGCCAATAACAATATTCATTTTAAAATAACTTTATTACTGTTACTGCTGCATGATACAGAAAGGGCAGATGAGGTTATTTGCAGCTTAATCTAAAGTTAAGATGACTAAGGTGACTACTGTAATTTTAATACACTGCTCCAGACTCCAATTTCTTTCAAATATTCGACAAGGCATATGTCCTTTTAAAAAAAAACATTATTATGAGGATAATGGCCCTCTTTTGCTATATAAGTACTTTACTTTCTTTTTAGCTTTCTGAAGTCATACGTTTGTTCCTGTCTATTTAGTGGAAAACTCAAACAACTTTCATTTGGTTCTTTCAAATCATAGAGTGATATGTGTCATTCACAAAAGTCAAATGGGCTGTCATGAGTGGTAAAATGTTATCATGTGACATAAGAGCTTTTAAAGATGATGATTATGTATGGTTACCCTTTAAGGCACACCTTGTTTATGTTTTTTAACTAATGATAGCAAATTTGTCAATACCTGATTATGTATTAAAAAAAAGAAGGTATATATACAGCATACACTGTCTGCATTTATCATTTCACCAGCAGTTCTTGTGAACTGCTGGTGCAATGCTGCCCCCTGCAGATTTGCGGCTGCTAGCAGGGGGTGTCAATCAACCCGATCGCCTCAGAGCTTGATAAATATGCCCCTTTTGTGAGGAAACAGCATTTCAGAGACAAGAAATAAGTAACTTCATTTAATATGTTTTGTTCAGATTCCATTCATCAGTTCCTGCGGGTTGCTTTACCCAAACAGAGTATACTAAGGAGCAGAATTCCACATTAAGTTGGTAGTCTGCAACCATAGTGAGATGTGATCCCTCTGAGGAAGAAGGTAACTTTGAAACGCGTCAGGGACACTGTATGGATGGTACTAAGTCAATAGAGACTCTGAGGTGTTATACTTTTGCCTGTTCTCCACCTTATCTATCTAATGATATCTGCTATATCCTTACCTCATAACGATTGAGGTTTTATATTGTGAGTGGGACTGTGATTGTTTTTCTTGTATATTCACTTGTAATAAACGTACTTCACTATTTTGGGCCATTTCCCCTTTTTTATCCACCTACATATAATCTGAGATACAACAGAAGAGCATACTGTGGAGACTCAAAACAGCACTTCAGTTACAGCACAGCTGATCAACTTTACCGGTGTTCCTGATTCATTATACCTCGGACCTGGATTTTTCAGCTATCACAGGTGTTCTCTATGAACGGTGACTACTTACCTTATATAGATTGAGGTTTTGAGAAGTGAGTGCATGGGGATAGGGGATTCGTTATCCCACACTCTTTTTTTAATATTTGCCAACACCACAGAAGGAAGGCGCTGACACACAGTCTTTTGTACACATATATAAATATATATAGAAATATGTATTTAAAATAAAAAGTATATTTTCCTGTATATGAAGAACATTGGAATGATAAATATGTACAGTAAATATACAATAAAAAACATAAATACTTAAATACATCTGTACACACATCTATATATCTATATATATATATATATATATATATATATATATATATATATATACATACATACACATATTTAGACATGTCTATGTATGCATATGGGCCATCTTGTAAGCTTACATTCCTGCTTATTCAAATAAAGATACCAAGAGAATGAAGAAAAATTGATAATAGAAGTAAATTTGAAAGTTGTTTAAAATGGCATGCTCTATGTGAATCATGAAAGAAAAAAAATTGGATTCAGTGTCCCTTTAGGTATCAATATACTAAATTAGCTACCACATGAACTATTGAACTTCTGAGTAGTATTTGTTAAATCGAATGTTACATTCAAAATGTTGAATTTGAATATTCAATCTAATTATGAACATTGGAAAATAAAAGTAACATTCGAAAACCAGAAATAACATTAGATTACTGAATTTTAATCGATTTTCCTTCTTATCAACATTCGTTTATCCAAAACGAATGTCCACAGGACTATTTATTCTACCAAGTGAATTGCACTTTCAGCACATTTGACCGTCCCTAATAAACATCTCTCAAGCTAAAATTGGTGTTTCTAAAGTTATTTGAGGGAATATTTACAAAATCTCTGCAGTACAATGAAGCCCCTATCTTAATTCTGTTAAAGTGATGGGAAACTCTCCCCTTTTTAAAATCAGATCTGGAATGTTAGTGATATTTTAGATGGAATTTCATTCATCAGCTGTAATGAAGATGCGCTATAACTTACTTTTTAATATAGATATTAAATTCAAATACCCTGCGCTCCGCCGCCCACTTTAAAAGCTAATTTCTCTGTGAGCTAATGGTTTAAATTGTTCTCCAATCAGCACTCTAGCTACAACAAAAGTGCCATATGGGGAGAGCGATGATTGGACAACAATTCAAACCGTTAGCTCACAGAAAATTTGACTTTTGAAGTGGACGACGGTGCGCAGTATATTTGCGCACCGTTATAGCACATCAACAAGTTATTACAACTGATAAATTAATCTCCATCTAAAATATCACTAACATTCTGGATCTGATTTAAAAAAAGGGATAGTTTACCATCACTTTAAGGCAGTTGTTACCTTGGGAACAGTGTGTCTTGCAAAGCATGTGCCTTGTAAAGCAGTGTTACCTGCATTTAAAGGGACATAAAACCAAAAAGTTTTCCTTCCTGATTCAGATAGAGCATACAGTTAAGCAACTTCCCAATTTACTTGCTTAGTTCTTTTGGTATCTTTTGTTGAAAATTATACTTAAATAGGCTCAATAGCCGGGAGCAAGCTGCTGATTAGTGGCTGCACACATATGCCTCTTCTAATTTGATTACCAATGTGTTCAGCTTGCGCCCAGTAGTGCATTGATGCTCCTTTAACAAAGGGTATCAAGAGAATAAAGCAAAATTAAAAGTTATTTGGAAAGTTGTTTACAAATGTATGCTCTGTCTTAGTCATGAAAGAAATTATTATGGTTTCATATCCCTTTCCATATGGGAAGGTGATGCATACATTAAACAATGACACTCCACTGCTGCAGGACTGGTGTATTCTGTAAACATTTTCTCACCTGCAAATTTCATTGTTTTTTTTTTCTCAATAACTGCAAGATGGTAATATTGTATCAAAAAATGCAAACCACTTAAGGCCAGATTACAAATGGATCGCAAACGTTTGCACGCAAGCGTTAAGGGGTTTGTCGTGGGTGTTTGAGCTCATCGGGCATATCACTAATATTATATGAGTTGAACGTAAATGTGATCACTTAAGCTTAATCGTGATTTACGCTAGAATGATTACCACAACTTCAGAGCTCTGGTTAACTGTTTTGCAAAACAAAAAAGTTGTGCAAAACAGATCAAAAATACATTACAAAGTACAGTTACACTCATAATAACACCATCTAATAAAATTATTTTAAAAAATATTGCACAAAAAAGTTATAAGTGCTCAAAGATATGAGGTTTCAGGTGTTAGAACATAGAGGTACATACACACACATGTCTAAAGATTGATATGTATGTATGTATATATATATATATATATATATATATATAACTGTATATATATATATGTGTGTGTGTGTGTGTGTGTGTTTATTTATGTATACATATGTATTTATATGTGTATATTTGTATTTACTGACATATATACACATATAAACAAATAAAAATATGTGTATACATATATATATATATATATATATATATATATATATATATATATAAGTGCATTGCAGTAAAGTAGATAAAAACATGAAAAATCATATTTATGCAATATTTATTTTTAGTAAAGTTTTTAAGTATGTATTTACTGTACTTTGTATTTGTCATTCCAATGTTCTGCACATAGCATAATATGGTCTATGTATTTATAAATAGATATTCCTTTATATTTCTTTATATATCTATACATATTACCTATATATAATTATATATATGTATATGCAAAATAAGAGGAGAGAGAGAGAGTCTAGAGACTCTTCTCTATGTCCAATCCAACTATACTGTTAACAGTTGAACAGATAAAATGAACCCAAATGTTGAGGCTTCTAAGCAACACCAAAAAATGTAAAGAAATATAAAGAAAATTATTCACAATCGACCCTGTAAATTATAAGTGATATTATAGACTGTCATACGTGCAGCGTCTTTGTGACCACAAAATATATTGTTAACCAACTGGATATAAAAACATTTATATACCCAGTGTGTATATATTACAGAGATCAACAATCAATATGTGTCTAACCCTATATTAAGATTCAGATGTTTGAGAAAAAAAAAAAAAAAAAAAATATATATATATATATATATATATATATAAATATCAACTGTTAATAGGATCCACATAAAGCACCCCTACATCAGAACATCCTGAAATATTAGACTGATCGGCCCAGGAGCATGAACGTTAAAGGAACAGCACCCTAAAAGTGAAAAAAACAAACAAATTTAAAATTAGTTTGGGCTATCACTCAGATTAGAGGCTCGTCCATAGTTTTGTGAGGTGTGCGGGTAATACTGAGTGCTAATTGGTTTAAGATTGATCGCATCAACCAATAAGGCGCATTGTTGAGCGTTACATGCTGCTTCTCCCACCTCAATGATAGTGACGTCTATTATGGTAATCCTGTTACTATTGTGACGCTTGTTATCGTACTAATTGAGGTGACTGTTTTATCACATACTACTTATATGTATGATTGATCGGGCCACACTTATATTCCACATTTGTTTTTATTATCATTTTTAATTAACATGTGTTGTTTTGATTGTTAATGATTCTCAGCACCACTTTTGCACACGGACAGTTTTGATTGGCTGCTTATCTTAGGGGAGATGCACACATACCTTTAAAAGTTTGTTTGTTCACTAGCTGTTTGTCAGAGGAAGGGACAATACTTGGTTCCGAAACGTCACAATTTAATAAAGAATTTTTGTCTCGGATGACAGAAGACCAGTGAGTGCTTATTTCCACAGATTTTTATATATATATATATATATATATATATATATATATATATATATATACAAGTTTGTGCAAAGATATATGTACAAATTCTAGCATTAATAATCATTTAAAATAAAAATAAAATCACATGACAAAGGCATATCATGAATCAGAGAAATACTAATACACATTAATTTATGTGAAAATATCATATATCAGATTTTTTGTATAACAAATAAATAGAAAAATATCTATCTATGAGCTATTATTGTTTGTTCAGGTATAAATATAGCTTAACATTAACAGATGAAAAATTAAAGATTAGCTTTAGAGAAATGTGCTTGTTCATGGACAGTAATGAAATGTTATAAATAATGTTGGAAAAAACAGAATATCCACGACATTGATGATATCAAAAGTCTGATGCTTATCGCTCCGTACTTGACGCGCAAGTTTTTTACAGACTTTTTGATAAGTAAGTGTGTCGTATGCAGATTCGCGGCAGCGATGTCTGGCGAGCGTATTAATATTTGATTCCACAACAGGGATAGACCCTTTTTTTAGTTAATTCCTTGAGGGAAGCCCCTGCGAGCATAGATTTTGTTTTTCACGTCTGATCCTTTAAAGTTTTCATCGGCTTAAAGTCATGAGTGAAAAGCACCCAGACAGAAGGAAGGAATATTGCATTACAAGAGAAATACAGAACTTTAGCCTTTAAAATTTCAGACATGAATCTGCAACCTGTAAAAAGTGTTGTGATGCTGATTTCAGTAATAGTAAAAAACACTTATATAACCGGTTCACGATTTTATAGTTCTGGTATTTGTCAACATAGGAATGAAATAGTAATATCCAGTCAGTTTTATTTTCTTGATGCAAACAGTGACATCTATAGTTCAAAGTATGAAAAAACACTGCAGAAACAACATTCTGTAATAATGGGCAAGAATATTTCACTTTGAAGATGTAGGAAGTTTAAATGCTCCATTTTTATTGTGCCTATTTAATATATCCTTAAACTCTCAGATGAAATTGAAAAGGTAACTTTCATATTTAATTGTAAAACACTTGTTTCATTTGCTACATAGCAAAAGGATTTAATTATGTATCTGCTAAAGAACCATAGAAAAGTATCAAGCTGAGAGCGTGAACTGGCTGGGATACTTATTATACAGTAGATTTCTCACAGTGGCTCCATTTTTGTAACCTTATCAAACTCTTTTTACAGACTAAAGGGACATGAAACCCAAACTATTTATTTCATGATTTAGGTTTAACATACAATTTAAAACAACTTTCCAGTGTACGTCTATTAACAAACTTGCTTCATTCTCTTGATATCATTTGTTGAAGGAGCAGCAATGCAATGCTGGTTTCTAATTGAACACATATGGTGAGCCAATGACAATCAGTATATATATATATATATATATATATATATATATATATATATATACAGCCCCAATCAGCAGATAGCACACAGGTGCTTTGCTGCTCTTGAGCTTTCCTAGATAAACCTTTCAACAAAGGATAACAAAAGGATGAAGCAAATTAAATAATATAAGTAAATTGAAAAGTTGTTTAATATTGAATGCTCTGTCTAAATCATAAATGTCTAATTATGACTTTACTGTCCCTTAATGCCTGATAAACTAAGGCCTAGATTACGAGTTTTGCATTAGAGGCTGTGCGGTGCTAACGAGCAGTTTTCCCTCACCGCTCACTTACATGCAGCGCTGGTATTACGAGTTTTCAGAAACTCGTCGTTAAAAGACAAGAAGTGAGCGTTGAGCAAAATTTTGCTCATTACCGCACTCCAATACCAGCGCTGCTTAAGTCAGCGGTGAGCTGGTGTAACGTGCTCATGCACGATTTCCCCATAGGAATCAACTGGGAGACCCGGCTGAAAAAAGTCTAACACCTGCAAAAAAAAAGCGTAAACCACCTTAACGCAGCCCCATTGATTCCAATGGGGAAACACATTTTGTGTCTACACCTAACAACCTAACATGAACCCCGAGTCTAAACACCCCTAATCTTACACTTATTAACCCCAATATGCCGCCCCTGACATCGCCGGCACCTGCATTATATTATTAACCCCTAATAAGCCGCTCCAGACACCGCCGCCACCTACATTATACTTATGAACCCCTAATCTGCTGCCCCCAACATTGCCGACACCTAAATTATATTTATTAACCCCTAATCTGCTGCCCCCAATGTCGCCACAACCTACCTACACTTTTTAACCCCTAATCTGCCATCCCTAACATGCCCGCCACCTACCTACATTTATTAACCCCTAATCTGCCGCCCCCAACGAAGTTATTAACCCCTAAACCTATGTCTAACCCTAAACCTAACACCCACTAACTTAAATATAATTTAAATAAATCTAAATAAATATTCCTATCATTAAATAATTTATTCCTATTTAAAACTTACCTATAAAATAAACCCTAAGCTAGCTACAATATAACTAATAGTTACATTGTAGCTAGCTTAGGGTTTATTTTTATTTTACAGGCAAGTTTGTATTTATTTTAACTAGGTAGAATAGTTATTAAATAGTTATTAACTATTTCATAACTACCTAGCTAAAATAAATACAAAAGTACTTGTAACCTAACCTAAATTACAATAACACCTAACACTACACTACAATTAAATAAATTAACTAAATTAAATACAATTACCTAAATTACATTAAATTAGCTAAAGTACAAAAACAAACAAACACTAAATTACAGAAAATAATAAACAAATTACAGATATTAAAACTAATTACACCTAATTTAATAGCCCTATTAAAATAAAAAAGCCCCCAAAATAAAAAAAAAAACCTAGCCTAAACTAAACTACCAATAGCCCTTAAAAGGGCCTTTTGCGGGGCATTGCCTCAAAGTAATCAGCTCTTTTACCTGTAAAAAAAAAATACAAACAACCCCCCAACAGTAAAACCCACCACCCACACAACCAACCAAATAAAATACTATCTAAAAAAACCTTAGCTCCCCATTGCCCTGAAAAGGGCATTTGGATGGGCATTGCCCTTAAAAGGGCAGTTAGCTCTATTGCAGCCCAAAGTCCCTAACCTAAAAATAAACCCAACTAATACACCCTTAAAAAACCTAACACTAACCCCCTGAAGATCGACTTACTGGGAGAAGTCTTCATCCAAGCCAGGCCGAAGTCCTCAACGAACCTGGGAGAAGTCTTCATCCAAGCCGGGCGAAGTGGTCCTCCAGACGGGCAGAAGTCTTCATCCAGACAGCATCTTTTATCTTCATCCATCCGGCGCGGAGCGGGTCCATCTTCAAGACATCCGACGTAGAGCATCCTCTTCATCCAACGACTAAAGCTGAATGAAGGTACCTTTAAGTGATGTCATCCAAGATGGCGCCCCTTAGCTTCCAATTGGCTGATAGAATTCTATCAGCCAATCGAATTAAGGTAGAAAAAATCCTATTGGTTGATGCAATCAGCCAATAGGATTGAAGTTCAATCCTATTGGCTGATCCAATCAGCCAATAGGATTGAGCTCACATTATATTGGCTGTTCCTATCACTTAAAGGTACCTTCATTCAGCATTAGTCATCGGATGAAGAGGATGCTCCGCGTCAGATGTCTTGAAGATGGACCCGCTCCACGCCAGATGGATGAAGATAGAAGATGCTAGTGTTAGGTTTTTTTAGGGTGTATTGGGTGGGTTTTATTTTTAGGTTATGGACTTTGGGCTGCAATAGAGCTAACTGCCCTTTTAAGCGCAATGCCCATCCAAATTTTCAGGTCAATGGGGAGCTTAGTTTTTTTTAGATAGTATTTTATTTGGGGGATGGTTGTGTGGGTGGTGGGTTTTACTGTTGGGGGGGTTGTTTGCATTTTTTTTTACAGGTAAAAGAGCTAATTACTTTGGGGCAATGCCCCGCAAAAGGCTCTTTTAATGGCTATTGGTAGTTTAGTTTAGGTAAGTTTTTAGTTTTAAATAGGAATAATTTAGTTAATGATAGGAATATTTATTTAAATTTATTTAAATTATATTTAAGTTAGTGGGTGTTTAGGGTTAGACTTAGGTTTAGGGGTTAATAACTTTAATATAGTGGCAGTGACATTGGGGGCGGCAGATTAGAGGTTAATAAATGTAGGTAGGTGGCGGCGATGTTAGGGACGGCAGATTAGGGGTTAATAATAATTAACTAATGTTTGCGAGGCGGGAGTGCGGCGTTTTAGGGGTTAATATGTTTATTATAGTGGTGGCGACATTGGGGGCGGCAGCTTAGGGGTTAAAAAGTGTAGGTAGGTTGCTTTGACATTGGGGCGGCAGATTAGGGGTTAATAAATATAATGTAGGTGTCCGCAATGTTGGGGGCAGCAGATTAAGGGTTCATAAGTATAATGTAGGTGGCGGCGGTGTCCGTAGCGGCAGATTAGGGGTTAACATTTTTATTATAGTGTTTGCACTGCGGGAGGGCCTTGGTTTAGGGGTTAATAGGTAGTTTATGAGCGTTAGTGTACTTTTTAGCACTTTAGTTATGAGTTTTATACTACAGCGTTGTACCATAAAACTCTTAATTACTGACTTTTAAATGCGTTAGGGATCTTGACAGGCTAGGCTGTACCGCTCACTTTTTGGCCTCCCAGGTCAGACTCGTAATACCGGCGCTATGGAAGTCCCATAGAAAAAAGACTTTACAAAGTTTATGTAAGTCGTTTTGCGGTAAGGCCAAAGAAGTGTGCGGTACACCTAAACCTTCAAGACTCGTAATACCAGCGGGCATAAAAAAGCAGCGTTAGGACCTCTTAACGCTGCTTTTTTACCCTAACGCACAACTTGAAATCTAGCCGTAAGTGTGGAAAACCAAGTGGTGCCACTTTACATTCTTCTTTCTGGGTATAGATATAGGAAAAAGATTTTTTTCTTTCACGTGTTTTGACTAAAATATTGGGTGGTATGGTGTCAGACAGTGCTTTTTGGCTGAGGGAAGCTATCAATACAATATGTTTTATCAAGTCACTTGTACAGCTTCCTGAATTATGGTGTATCCATCCTAATAGTTTGAATGCCCTGTTGTTATGTTATTATATCATGTCACATGTTACAAATGTGTAGTACAAATGTGTTGTCATGTTGCTGCATCATTTACAAACATAGAAACATAGAATTTGATGGTAGATAAAAAACAAAAAAGGTCTATCAAGTCTATCATGTTACTGTTTTCTTACGATAGCCTTATGCATGTTCCAGGATTTTTTGTAATTCCTCTACAGTCTATGGCCTAGATTTGGAGTTTGGCGTTAGCCGTGAAAACCAGCGTTAGAGGCTCCTAACGCTGGTTTTAGGCTAACTCCGGTATTTGGAGTCACTCAAAATAGGGTCTAACGCTCACTTTTCAGCCGCGACTTTTCCATACCGCAGATCCCCTTACGTAAATTGCGTATCCTATCTTTTCAATGGGATCTTTCTAACTCCGGTATTTAGAGTCGTGTCTGAAGTGAGCGTTAGACATCTAACGACAAAACTCCAGCCGCAGGAAAAAAGTCAGTAGTTAAGAGCTTTCTGGGCTAACGCCGGTTTATAAAGCTCTTAACTACTGTTCTCTAAAGTACACTAACACCCATAAACTACCTATGTACCCCTAAACCGAGGTCCCCCCACATCGCCGCAACTCAATTAATTTTTTTAACCCCTAATATGCCGACCGCCACCTACGTTATACTTATGTACCCCTAATCTGCTGCCCCTAACACCGCCGACCCCTGTATTATATTTATTAACCCCTAACCTGCCCCCCACAACGTCGCCTCCACCTACCTACACTTATTAACCCCTAATCTGCCGACCGCAAAGCGCCGCCACCTACGTTATCCTTATGTACCCCTAATCTGCTGCCCCTAACACCGCCGACCCCTATATTATATTTATTAACCCCTAATCTGCCCCCCACAACGTCGCCTCCACCTGCCTACACTTATTAACCCCTAATCTGCCGACCGGACCTCACCGCTATTCTAATAAATGTATTAACCCCTAAAGCTAAGTCTAACCCTAACACTAACACCCCCCTAAGTTAAATATAATTTTAATCTAACGAAATTAATTAACTCTTATTAAATAAATTATTCCTATTTAAAGATAAATACTTACCTGTAAAATAAATCCTAATATAGCTACAATATAAATTATAATTATATTATAGCTATTTTAGGATTTATATTTATTTTACAGGTAACTTTGTATTTATTTTAACCAGGTACAATAGCTATTAAATAGTTAAGAACTATTTAATAGCTAAAATAGTTAAAATAATTACAAAATTACCTGTAAAATAAATCCTAACCTAAGTTACAATTAAACCTAACACTACACTATCAATAAATTAATTAAATAAACTACCTACAATTACCTACAATTAACCTAACACTACACTATCAATAAATTAATTAAATACAATTCCTACAAATAAATACAATTAAATAAACTAGCTAAAGTACAAAAAATAAAAAAGAACTAAGTTACAAAAAATAAAAAAATATTTACAAACATAAGAAAAATATTACAACAATTTTAAACTAATTACACCTACTCTAAGCCCCCTAATAAAATAACAAAGCCCCCCAAAATAAAAAAATGCCCTACCCTATTCTAAATTACTAAAGTTCAAAGCTCTTTTACCTTACCAGCCCTGAACAGGGCCCTTTGCGGGGCATGCCCCAAAGAATTCAGCTCTTTTGCCTGTAAAAAAAACATACAATACCCCCCCCAACATTACAACCCACCACCCACATACTACTAATCTAACCCAAACCCCCCTTAAATAAACCTAACACTAAGCCCCTGAAGATATTCCTACCTTATCTTCACCATACCAGGTTCACCGATCCGTCCTGAAGAGCTCCTCCGATGTCCTGATCCAAGCCCAAGCGGGGGGCTGAAGAGGTCCATGATCCAGCTGAAGTCTTCATCCAAGCGGGAGCTGAAGAGGTCCATGATTCGGATGAAGTCTTCATCCAAGCGGGAGCTGAAGAGGTCCATGATCCTGATGAAGTCTTCTATCAACGGCATCTTCAATCTTCTTTCTTCGGGAGCCATCATCTTCAATCCGACGCGGAACATCCTCTTCTCCCGACGCCTACTAGCCGAATGACGGTTCCTTTAAGGGACGTCATCCAAGATGGCGTCCCTCGAATTCCGATTGGCTGATAGAATCAGCCAATTCGGCTAGTAGGCGTCGGGAGAAGAGGATGTTCCACGTCGGATGGAAGATGATGGCTCCCGAAGAAAGAAGATTGAAGATGCCGTTGATAGAAGACTTCATCCGGATCATGGACCTCTTCAGCTCCCGCTTGGATGAAGACTTCATCCGGATCTTGGACCTCTTCAGCTCCCGCTTGGATGAAGACTTCAGCCGGATCATGGACCTCTTCAGCCCCCCGCTTGGGCTTGGATCAGGACATCGGAGGAGCTCTTCAGGACGGATCGGTGAACCTGGTATGGTGAAGATAAGGTAGGAAGATCTTCAGGGGCTTAGTGTTAGTTTTATTTAAGGGGGGGTTGGGTTAGATTAGGGGTATGTGGGTGGTGGGTTGTAATGTTGGGGGGGGGTATTGTATGTTTTTTTTTACAGGCAAAAGAGCTGAATTCTTTGGGGCAAGCCCCGCAAAGGGCCCTGTTCAGGGCTGGTAAGGTAAAAGAGCTTTGAACTTTAGTAATTTAGAATAGGGTAGGGCATTTTTTTATTTTGGGGGGCTTTGTTATATTATTAGGGGGCTTAGAGTAGGTGTAATTAGTTTAAAATTGTTGTAATATTTTTCTTATGTTTGTAAATATTTTTTTATTTTTTGTAACTTAGTTCTTTTTTATTTTTTGTACTTTAGCTAGTTTATTTAATTGTATTTATTTGTAGGAATTGTATTTAATTAATTTATTGATAGTGTAGTGTTAGGTTAATTGTAGGTAATTGTAGGTAGTTTATTTAATTAATTTATTGATAGTGTAGTGTTAGGTTTAATTGTAACTTAGGTTAGGATTTATTTTACAGGTAATTTTGTAATTATTTTAACTATTTTAGCTATTAAATAGTTCTTAACTATTTAATAGCTATTGTACCTGGTTAAAATAAATACAAAGTTACCTGTAAAATAAATATAAATCCTAAAATAGCTATAATATAATTATAATTTATATTGTAGCTATATTAGGATTTATTTTACAGGTAAGTATTTAGCTTTAAATAGGAATAATTTATTTAATAAGAGATAATTAATTTCGTTAGATGTAAATTATATTTAACTTAGGGGGGTTTTAGTGTTAGGGTTAGACTTAGCTTTAGGGGTTAATACATTTATTAGAATAGCGGTGAGCTCCAGTCGGCAGATTAGGGGTTAATAATTGAAGTTAGGTGTCGGCGATGTTAGGGAGGGCAGATTAGGGGTTAATACTATTTATTATAGGGTTAGTGAGGCGGATTAGGGGTTAATAACTTTATTATAGTAGCGCTCAGGTCCGGTCGGCAGATTAGGGGTTAATAAGTGTAGGCAGGTGGAGGCGACGTTGTGGGGGGCAGATTAGGGGTTAATAAATATAATATAGGGGTCGGCGATGTTAGGGCAGCAGATTAGGGGTACATAGGGATAATGTAAGTAGCGGCGGTTTACGGAGCGGCAGATTAGGGGTTAATAATAATATGCAGGGGTCAGCGATAGCGGGGACGGCAGATTAGGGGTTAATAAGTGTAAGGTTAGGGGTGTTTAGACTCGGGGTACATGTTAGGGTGTTAGGTGCAGACGTAGGAAGTGTTTCCGCATAGCAAACAATGGGGCTGCGTTAGGAGCTGAACGCGGCTTTTTTGCAGGTGTTAGGTTTTTTTTCAGCTCAAACAGCCCCATTGTTTCCTATGGGGGAATCGTGTACGAGCACGTTTTTGAGGCTGGCCGCTTGCGTAAGCAACTCTGGTATCGAGAGTTGAAGCTGCGTTAAAAATGCTCTACGCTCCTTTTTTTGGAGCCTAACGCAGCCTTTATGTGGACTCTCAATACCAGAGTTATTTTTATGGTGCGGCCAGAAAAAAGCCGGCGTTAGCTACGCGGGTCTTTACCGACAAAACTCCAAATCTAGGCCTTTGTGTTTACCACCTCAATTGGAAGTTAATTCCATGAATCCACCACCCATTCTGTAAAAAAAAAATGGTCCCTCACATTTCTCCTGAATCTGCTACCCTCTAACTTAAGATTGTGACCCTTTGTTTTGGCATTTGTTTTTTGGAAAATGCTTTCAGCTTCCACTTTATTAAGTCCCTTCATAAAGTTGAAGGTTTCTATTGTGTCACCTCTTTCCCTTCTCTCCACTAAACTATTCATATTTAGGTCTTTCTTTGTATGTTTTATATGTTAGACCGTGTACCATTTCAGTAGTCCTCATTTGGACAGTATCTAGTTCATTTATATCTTTCTGAAGATATTGTCTCCAGTTCTGTACACAGTATTACAGATAATGTCTAACTAATGATCTGTAAAGTGGCATAAGGACTTTACTATTTCTGCTTCTAATGCCTCTCCCAATGCAACCAAGTATTTGACTAGCCTTACTGGCTGCACTGCTGCATTGTCTACAATAGTTTAAATCAGCTGAAATAATAATTCCCAAGTTTTGTTCCTCTATAGTTAAAGTCAGTAAGACTTTGGGTTTTTTTATGCATAATGTTGCTCTTGGAAATATTAAATTTCAGATCCCATTTATTATCCAGTCCACTAGATTTTTAATATCACTGTTCATTTGATCAAACCCTCCTGGAACATTAACTCTGTTACAAATGTTTGTATAATAAGCAAACTAGCAAACATTCCTCTGAAGCCCACTTCCAATATTACTGATGAAGATGTTAAACAAAACAGGCCCAATAACTGACCCTTGGGGAACACCACTAGTAACTGAGCTCTCATTTGAATATACTCTATTAATCAAATTCCTCTGCCTTCTATCCTTAAGCCATCATTCTACCCACTTAACAATCTTAGCATCTACTCCAAGGCAATACAATTTGTTAATAAGTTTGTTGTGTGAGACATAGTTTGACATGACCTTCCAGTAGTGAAACCATGCTGTCTTTTGTTTCCATTAATTTCCCTGCAATTGATGTCAAACTGACCTGCCTATAGTTAGCAGAGTTTTCCCTACTATCCTTTATATGAAGAGACACACTATGTTGTTCACAGAGTTGACCTCTAAAAAATAACTCAGATAAAAAGTTTGGTCTCATTTTGTGCATTCACCACTGAAAATAAAAAAATAGGACTTGTGCCTAGTGTCTTTACCTAGTAGGGGCTAGATTACAAATGGCACATTATTTAGCACTTTTGCTCATGCTCATACACCGGCAAAAGTATACTTTTAACACATGCGGGTTATCACGCATATTACAAGTTGAAGTAAATAGTTTCCATGTTCGCGAAACCTGCCATGCGCTAACTTCAGGACGTCTTATATTGAGACTTTTTATTATTATTATTATCGGTTATTTGTAGAGCGCCAACAGATTCAGCAGCACTATACTGCACTAACTTCTCCCCATAGACTTTAATAGAGCCCGCTGTTCAAAAAATCATAATACTTATTGCTTGAGTGCTAGCCCGACAAATCATTAGACCAAGTGCGCTCAACCCAAAGTTAGTTTGTATATTTAACATTCCAATGATCTTCACATAGAAGAAAATGTTTTTTTTATTTTAATTATATATATATATATTTTTTTTCAATAATATATATCTGTACCTACAGTATTTCACAAAAGTGAGTACACTCCTCACATTTTTGTAAATATTTTATTATATCTTTTAATGTGACAACACTGAAGAAATGACACTTTGCTACAATGTAACATAGTGAGAGTACAACCTGTATAACAGTGTAAATTTGCTGTCCCCTCAAAATAACTCAACACACAGCCATTAATGTCTAAACCATTGGCAACAAAAGTGAGTACACCCCTAAGTGTAAATGTCCAAATTGGGCCCAAAGTGTTAATATTTTGTGTGGCCATCATTATTTTCCAGCACTGCCTTATTCCTCTTGGGCATGGAGTTCACCAGAGCTTCACAGGTTGCCACTGGAGTCCTCTTCCACTCCTCCATGACGACATCACGGAGCTGGTGGATGGTAAAGACTGTGCGTTCCCCCACCTTCAGTTTGAGGATGCCCCACAGATGCTCAATAGGGTTTAGGGCTGGAAACATGCTTGGCCAGTCCATCACCTTTACCCTCAGCTTCTTTAGCAAGGCAGTGGTCGTCTTCGAGGTGTGTTTGGGGTCATTATAATGTTGGAATACTGCCCTGCGGCCCAGTCTCCGAAGGGAGGGGATCATGCTCTGCTTCAGTATGTCACAGTACATGTTGGCATTCATGGTTCCTTCAATGAATTGTAGCTCCCCAGTGCCGGCAGCACTCATGCAGGACCAGACCATGACACTCCCACCAACATGCTTGACTGTTGGCAAGACACACTTGTCTTTGTACTCCTCACCTGGTTGCTGCCACACACGTTTGACACCATCCATCTGAACCAAATAAGTTTATCTTGGTCTCTTTGGACCACAGGACATGGTTCCAGTAATCCATATCCTTAGTCTGCTTGTCTTCAGCAAACTGTTTGATGGCTTTCTTGTGCATCATCTTTAGAAGAGGCTTCCTTCTGGGACGACAGACATGCAGACCAATTTGATGCAGTATGCGGCGTATGGTCTGACCAATGACAGACTGACTTCCCACCCCTTCAACCTCTGCAGCAATGCTGGCAGCACTCATGTGTCTATTTCCCAAAGACAACCTTTGTATATGATGCTGAGCACGTGCACTCAACTTCTTTGGTCAGCCATGGCGAGGCATGTTCTGAGTGGAACCTGTCCTGTGAAACCGCTGTATGGTCTTGCCCACCATGCTGCAGCTCAGTTTCAGGGTCTTGGCAATCTTCTTATAGCCTAGGCCATATTTATGTAGAGCAACAATTCTTTTTTTTAAGATCCTCAGAGAGTTCTTTGCCATGAGGTGCCATATTGAATTTCCAGTGACCAGTATGAGAGTGTGAGAGCAATAACACCAAATTTAACACTCCTGCTCCCAATTCAGACCCTGAGACCTTGTAACACTAATGAGTCACATGACACCGGGGAGGGAAAATGGCTAATAGGGCCCAATTTGGACATTTCCACTTAGAGGTGTACTCACTTTTGTTGCCAATGGTTTAGACATTAATGGCTGTGTGTTGAGTTATTTTAAAGGGACATCAAATTTACACTGTTATACAGGCTGTACACTCACTACTTTACACTATAGCGAAATGTAATTTCTTCAGTGTTGTCACATGAAAAGATATAATAAAATATTTACAAAAATGTGAGGGGTGTACTCACTTTTGTGGGATACTGTATATATCTATATGAATGTATACAAGTATAGATATATAAAGAAATATATATATTTGTATACTGTATATATATATATATATATATATATATATATATATATATATATTTATTTTTTAAATTCTCAGGCTACTGATTCTTAAGCAGAAAAAGAACATTTGTTTTACCTGCTGATAGAAGGTTGGTGAAAACTGTTATATTGTGTGTTAGGTTATTGTACTGGTTAGTTATAATTGCTACATGTTTAGTTAGTGCACTAAAAGAGCTAGACTTTTGTTTGTAGTTATCACTTGTGAATGTGATTTAAAGCCAAGTGTGGCAAGATTTTTGGGAATAAAAACTGATCTTTTCTGCAATATCAAGTTTGTGAATGTTTATACCCTAGAGCAGGGTTCTTCAAACCACGGTTTGGGACCCATTACTGGGTTGCATCACCATTTTATTGGGTCGTGGCTTGTGTGTGTGTTGTAGGAGAGTGTGTGTTCGTTGTGTGTGTGATGTGGGTGTTATATGAGAGTGTGTGGTGTGTGTGTGTTATGTGAGTGTGTTCTATATGAGAGTGTGTGTTATATGAGTGTGTGTGGTGTGTGTGTTTGCATGAGAGTGTGTGTGGCATGTGTGTTATATGAGAGTGTGTGGTGTGTGTGTTATATGAGAGTGTGTGTGTTGTATTGTATGAGAGTAAGTGTTGTGTGTTCTATAAGAGTGTGTGGTGTGTGTGTGTGTTTTGTATAGACATGTGTGTTTTGTTTTGCTCCGAATCGAAATTCGGTCAAATTCGGAGATTCGGATCGATTCAAATTTCAGAATTACCCTAGCAACAAAACTTAACTAATCAGAATACATTTGTATCGAATAAATCCAAACTAGTTCGGATTTATTTGTTACATTGAAATGTAATATTCGAATTCGAATGTCACATTCGAATTCGAATGTCACATTTGAATTCAAAATAGTATTTCTAGTCTACAACTGTGTTTAATAAATGTAATTGAATTTGAATGCTACATTTGAATTTGAATGCAACATTCAAATTCAAAATAGTATTTCTAGTCTACAACTGTGTTTAATAAATGTAATATTCTAATTTGAATGCTACATTCGAATTCAAATGTAACATTCAAATTCAAAATAGTATTTCTAGTCTAATACTGTTTGAAATAGTATTAAACTTCCGAATTTACGTATCAAATCCGAAAAACTAATACATCCAAATGTATTCGAATCCGAATGAATACGACACAAATGCATTCAAATGTATCCGAATTCAAATTGAAATGAATTCAAAAAAATCTGAATCGGTCCAAAACAAACTGAAATGAATTTTAGCGCTGCGCACAAGTCTATTTTTGTATGAGAGTGTGTGTGTTGTATGAGAGTGTGTGGTGCTTGTGTTGTTTGAATGTGTGTGGTGTGAGTGTTGTATGAGAGTGTGTTGTGTTGTATGAGAGTGTGTGTGGTGTGTGTGTGGTGTGAGATTGTGTGTGGTGTGTGTGTTGTTTAAGGATGTGTGTTATTACCTTTTACAAAACTTTCAAGTTTTACTACAATCAGAAATAAAGTATGTACACATTTTAGTCACTTTGCCAACAATTGGCTAGATTACAAGTTTTGCGATACAGCTATACCGCTGAAAAATTGGCCATTGCGCGGGGAATGGCCAGTAACGCATATTACGAGTCGCGCGGTATAGCTATACCGCAAGCATTTTAGCCTGTAACGCAACGTCCATTCCGCACTTAAAAACAATGATGTCTGAGTGCGGGATTTTCTTTGCGCCTTTATTACAGGCTTTGCGTTCCGGCTAAAATGCTTCCATTACAGCCTATACCTACACAATCAATATCACCACCTGAGAACAGTAGTTATGAATTTTGTGTAACAAAAATGTTTCACAAAACTTTAAGGGGGGACTTAGTAATATTTTAAGGTAAAATAGCTGTTTAACTTAGGGCAATGCCCTACAAAAGGCCCTTTTAAGGGCTATTGGTAGTTTATTGTAGGTTAGGGGTGTTTTTATTTTGGGGCTATAAGATTAGGTGTAATTGTTTTTATATTTGATAATTTCGTTTATTGTTTGTAATCTTAGAGTTTTTAATTTTTCGCAATTTAGTGTTTATTATTTTTTGTAATGTTAGATGTTTTTTAAAACAAAATTGTAGTGTTAGGTTTTTTTTAATTTTTAATTTAGGATTTTATTGGTAGTTTGTTTTATATTTATATTATTATCGTTATGTTAGGTTAA
Source organism: Bombina bombina (assembly GCF_027579735.1). Lineage (NCBI taxonomy): Eukaryota > Metazoa > Chordata > Amphibia > Anura > Bombinatoridae > Bombina > Bombina bombina. Next base: position 72,576,487 of record NC_069499.1, read on the forward strand.
TTTGTTTTTTATTTCACAGGTAAGTTTTTATATTTTTAAAGATAGTTATATTGTAATTTTAATTTAAAGTTAGGGGGTGTTAGGTTTAGGGGTTAATAGTTTAATTTAGTGTTTTGCAATGTGGTATCATTTCACTGGGTCTTGGGAAAAAAAATGTTTGAAGAATATTGTGCTGACTCCCATACTCTATATTGTGCAGACTCCCATACTCTATATTGTGCAGATTCCCATACTCTATTTTGTACAGACTCCCATACTTTATATTGTGCAGACTCCCATACTTTATATTGTGCAGATTCCCATACTCTATATTGTGCAGACTCCCATACTTTATAGCTATAAGATGGTAATATGTATTTATACATGCAAGGTTCATCTTGTCTTTTTTATTTATATGTGTATTTTTTTCTCTCACGTACTTTTTGCGATAACATTTTCAACTATTTCATAATCAGAGCAGAGGAATTCTGAATTGGGGGGGGGGGGGGGGCTGAAAGATATCTGAATGCTAAGGACCTGCACAGTATTGATCTTCAGCCTAATTTATGGCATCCTAATAACAGGACAAGTGAAAGGACAGGAAGAAATGGATCAGTTGGAGGACAAATTCCTGTACAGATTTCGTGACATGCTGAGAAATGGCAACCCATTGACAAGGACAAAATGAAGGTCAATTAAGATACTTTATATGTCAGGAACATTTTGTACGGAACTGTCCACAAATTGAAGAACCCATGGGAACCAGGGACAGACATAATACTGTACCGGCTTGCACTAAGCTGTCTAGGGCAGGGGTCGCCAACCTTTCAGACCTCAGGGACCACTGAACTCACAATTTTGAATCCTGTGGACCACTAACATTAATTTATTTTTAAAAGGTACAAACCTCTATAATGTGTGTGTGTGTATAAGTATATATATATATATATATATATATATATATATATATATATATATATATCCACAAACACACATATATATATATATATATATATACACACATATCCACACACATACTGTACAAACATAACTAGTATAACCATAACTAAGTTTACATTATGTATATAGTTATACATTTTAAAAAATTATTTTTTGGAATTAACTAATTAAATGACAAAACTGAGAGAATACTTCCAAATGACAGATGAAGGTGAGTGCCAACTTTTGAGCTGGAAACAGAGAGGCAGAAAGTGGGGTAAAAAGAATGTTTAAAAGGACCTCAAGACTTCCAAGTTACTTCCCCAGTTAGGAATTATTCAAAATTATGTATGATCATAGACAGATATCGGAGTCATAAATTAAATTTATATCAGAAAGCTCTCAAAATGGATGTGAGCTAACCACGACTGATATTTCTGGCAATTTCTATAATACTGGTGGGATATGGCTGATCTGCTGGATGGCAATTACTGGAATTCATGTGGAATAAAATTATTAGAATGAAAAATAATATTTAATACAAAAAATAAGATGGAGGGGAGGAAGGCAAACAGTGATGTAAGTCAATATGAAGGAATTAGGAAAACTACTACAAAAACAGGTAAAGGGAAGAAAATTAATTAATTTTCTTTTTTAATATACTTTAATTCCACTATTTCAAGCCAAGACTATACCAACCTCTGCTGGCTTTAGAATGGAAGCATCTTCCTCTGAGCAGCGTGCCGGGCAAGAGGAGTTAAAAATACAATCTAGCCACGGAAGTTGCTCAGTATTACACAACGTGCGTAGGGAGATTGTAATTTAACCGATTTTTCACTGATGTCCAGCCAGGCACTGTAGGGAGTTGTGGTGTGACAGGGGTGACACCATCAGAGGACATTAATTCCTGCTTGATGGTGTCAAGGACCACCAACGTCGTCTCGTGGACCACCAGTGGTCCACGGACCACTGGTTGGCGACCGCTGGTCTAGGGTACCTAGTGCTATTTTTACAAACCATTTAAGAACTGTGCAGGTATAAGGTAAGAGTGTGCAAGCAATCCTTGATTCTGGAAGTGAGGTTACACTGGTGAAAATTTTTGCTTTAGCCTGAAATATTAGATACAGTGCAATTGCTTTATATTGTATGTGTACATGAGACACTCAAACCCATAGCAGAGGTAGAAGTTATCGCAGATATTGAAATGGTTAAATGTCAAAGATGGGAAAAGTTTCTAGAAAGTCAGGAGGTACTGGAAATAGATAACATTTTCCCTTTCTGTAATTTGGAGTCAGACAGTGAAAAAGAGTTACCTCTAATATGTCTGGGCAATAAGGCATATATATATATATATATATACAGTATCCCACGAAAGTGAGTACACCCCTAACATTTTTGTAAATATTTTGCAGAATCTGTTGGTGCTTTATAAATACAGAATAATAATAATAATATATAAATATATATATATATGTGTGGTATTTAAGAAAAATAGAACATATTCTCCTATTTGAAGAACATTGGAATGTGAAAAATGAATTTATAATTGGTTCCCACTTTAGTAAAAATGCTCAATATCCCTTTTTGCTACCTATTGTCTCTATAACTAACTATTTTATTCAATTACTCCTTCCCCCTCACCACCTGCACTGTTCTTTAGCCCATCTCTCTTAAACTCACCCTCCTTTTGTACTCATGAACTTGATCTATTCCTAATAATAAAAAACACTAAATTATGAAGAAAAAAAAACACATTATCAAAAATAAAAAAGAATTACACCTAATCTAATAGCTCTATCAAAAGAAAAAGCCCCGCCCCCAGAAATAAAAAAAAACCCTAGCCTACAATAAACCTGTAAAAAGAAATACAAACACCCCCCAATAGTAAAATCCACCACCCAATCAACCAACGCCCCCAAATAAAAACCCTATCTAAAATAACCTAAGCTCCCCATTGCCCTGAAAAGGGAATTTGTATGGGCATTGCCCTTAAAAGGGCATTTAGCTCCTTTACCTGCCCAGACCCTACTCTTAAAAATAAAAGGTTCCAATCAGCCAATAGGATTTTAGCAGCACTCATCCTATTGGCTGTTCCAATCAGCCAATAGGATGAGCTGCTCAAATCCTATTGGCTGATTGGTACCTTTCAGCCAATAGGAATGCAAGGGACGCTATCTTGGATGAAGAAGCTCCTGTAATGATTTAGTAGAGAGTGAGGATGGATCACAACTGCAGAGTATGCAAAATAAATTATTTGTATCACTTTTGGCAAATGGACTATTGAACAGCATAGACCAAGCTGCTTTAAGTGAAGTTGTTATTCTCAAGTAATTGAATTGCAGATCAGAAACTTGTCTGGCAACGAATGATGTAAATCACATATGCTGTTGAATGTCACAGCAATAGTATAAACATAAACAAAGGCTGGATCAGAAGAAATGTAAAAAATAAAACAATTTCTTAGTAGCAAACTTTAGTGTTCAGCTAGCTCCCAGTATGATAAATCTTGATAAAGAAAAGCAGAGTTCCAGAAAGCAGGTAGTGTTGCTATTAGTGCTGGAGTAAGATATAACAGTTCAGTGTGAAGTGTAACTCTCAGTTTTAGACACTGTTAGTTAGTTTGTCACAGAATGGTATACACATGTGCTGATAGTCTTGCGGTCAGTAGAGCAGCAGGGAAAAGCAAAGTTCAAGGTTTATTTGTACAGCACAGCTTAAAGTAACTACAGTGCTTACCCCCAGTCACCGGATGGTGTGAAATAGAAGCAGAATTAATTCTGAGATGTCCTTGTACTTAGTCCGTGGGAGGTTGTTTGTAGATGAGTTGCACTGTGTTGCAGTGGAAGAGAGATTGAAGTCCGCTGTGTGAGAAACGCTTCAGTGGCTCAAATGAGATAGCAACTCAGAGGGAGAAGGCAGCAAACACACTGCAGTATGAAATAAGTCTCTGTTGTAGCGTGCACGCTTAAAAGAAAAACTCGCCTCTGTAAAAGTTTATGTAGGCAAAATTAGCATATGAACCGGCAGTAAAAATAAGTAATCCCAAGGTAGTAGCTGGTTCAGAAATTGGAAGAAAAGCAGACTGGTTTGTTTTCAGAAAAAACACACAGCAAGTGGAAAACAGACAGACTTCAGAGCTAGTCTAGAAACTTAATAATTAAGCACCTGTCTGCAGTCAGCTGATGCCTTAAGTACAGGTAAGGCTTAAGTCAGGTGAATGGGAAAGGCATAGGTAAAACATGGAGTGGAATCCATACATAAGGTGAATGGGAAAGGCATAGGTAAAACATGAAGCGGAATCCTTACATACGCCCCCCTTCAAGCAAGCCGATCCTCGGCTTGATGTTTAGGTCTAAGAGGATATCGTCTGTGGAAACGGGAGATGAGTCTAGGTGCATCTATATTGGTATAAGGCTCCCAGGTGTCATCATCAGGTGAGTAGCCTTTCCATCTGACCAGATATTGTAAGACACCTTTATGCCGTCTGGAATCCAGGAGGTCTTGAATTTTATAAGTGTCCGGATCTAGGGGTACAGGTACAGGTGGTAAAATAGTTTTCACTGAAGGATCATCTGAAGCTGGTTTAAGAAGGGACACATGAAAAGTAGGATGGATGGGTATAGAACTGGGAAGGTCCAGAGTAACTGCATTTGGGTTAACAACGTGAGTGATAGTGAACGGTCCGATATATAATCCTGCTAGTTTTTTACTGGGAACAGGGATTTTGATATTTTTTGTCGAAAGCCAAACTTTATCGCCTATGGCATAAGATGGTGATGGTCGTCTGCGTAAGTCGTAGTATTTCTTCTGTGAGGTCTGAGCCTGTTGGATATTTGTTTTTAGGAAGTGGAAGTTTTCAGCGAGCTTCTGTAGTAGATCATCTACAGAAGGAGAAATTGGGTTATCCGTTTGTTCCAGGGAAAAATGTGGATGAAAAGCATAATTTGCAAAGAAGGGTGAAACTTTGGTGGATGAATTAACCGAGTTATTGTAGGCAAATTCGGCCAGATATAGGTATTGTGACCATTCATTTTGCTGATAAGAGCAATAACAGCGTAGATACTGCTCTAGCCATTGATTTAATTTCTCTGTTTGGCCATTTGTTTGTGGATGGAAGGCAGTACTTAGGCGATGATCAATTTTCAGTTGAGCAGAAAGACTTTTCCAGAACTTCGAGGTAAAATGAGTACCCCTATCAGTTGTTATGATTGAAGGAATTCCGTGGTATCTGACAATCGAATTTAAGAAGAGTTGTGCTGTCTCACTGGAAGTGGGAAGTTTGTTAAAAGGGATAAAATGAGCCATTTTGGTCAGGATGTCTGTGACAACAAGAATGGTGTTGAAACCTGAACTCACAGGTAATTCAACTATGAAGTCCATGCCGAGATGTAACCAAGGTCTATCAGGTATTTGAATTGGAAGAAGATGTCCATATGGCTTGGCCCTTTCCTTTTTGGAAGTAATGCAGATGGAGCAGTTTGAGATATAGTTTTTTACAGATGTTTCCAAATTTGGCCACCAGTAGGATCTGCTGAGAAGTTCCTTTGTTTTCATAATACCTGGATGTCCAAGGAGAGGTGGATCATGATGTTGTTTAATTAGAGCAGGTCTAAGAATCTCGGGGACATACAAGAGAGTCCCATGATAGTAGAGGTTGTTTCTACAAGATAGTCGGAGTTGAGGTAGCTGAGGATCTGACCATAAAGCTGTTTGAAGTTGCGTCTTGAAAGTGGACAGTAGACCCAAAAATCTATCTGGGGGAATGATAGAAGTAGATTCCTGAGTGTTTGGAGGTCTAGGGTCTTTCCTAGAAAGTGCGTCCGCCTTTCCATTTTTAGAGCCGGGCCTGTAGATGATTTGATAGTTAAACCTGCTGAAGTATAGGCTCCATCTTACCTGTCGACTAGAGAGAGTTTTATTCCTCTGTAGGAACTCGAGATTACGGTGATCCGTGTAGATGATTATTGGTAAGACGGTGCCCTCCAGGAGATGCCTCCAATGTTCAAAGGCACGTTTTATTGCCAGGAGTTCCTTTTCTCCAACAGCATAGTTCATCTCAGGTGCAGAAAGAATTTTGGAATAGAAAGCTACTGGATGTAGTGGTTGGGATATACTGCGTCTTTGCGAGAGAACAGCTCCAAGGGCATAATCGGAGGAATCCACCTCCAAAATGAATTGGAGAGAAGGGTCAGGAAATTGAAGTATTGGAGCTGAGCAGAAGGAGTTTTTTAATGAGTTGAAAGCTTCAGTTGCTTTGGAGTTCCAGGTGAAAGGTGTACTGGAACTGGTGAGTACAGTGAGAGGTTTAGCAATTTGAGAGAAATTTTTAATAAACTTTCTATAATAGTTGCTAAACCCGAGGAAACATTGTAGTTCCTTCCTATTTTTTGGTTGTGGCCAGTTTTTTACTGAATCGACTTTGTTAGCCTGCATTTGGATACCTTTTGGGCCAATGGAGTACCCCAAAAAATCTATTTCCTTGGTGTGGAATACACACTTTTCTAGTTTTGCATATAGCCTATGAACTTGGAGCCTGGAAAGTATCCAACTAACATGTTTAACATGTTCTTCAAGCGTGTTTGAGTACACTAGAATGTCGTCCAGGTATACAACCACACAAGTATCAAGAAGATCGTGAAATATATCGTTAATAAAATACTGGAATGTGGCCGGGGCGTTAGTTAACCCGAACGGCATTACCAGGTACTCAAACAGGCCGTATCTTGTCCTAAAGGCGGTCAACCACTCATCCCCTTCTCTTATGCGGACAAGGTTATAAGCCCCTCTTAGATCTAATTTGGTGAAGATTTTGGCATGTTGGAGGCGTTCAATGAGTTCGGGGATGAGTGGTAGGGGATACCTGTTTTTTATCGTAATTTTATTGAGCTCCCTGAAGTCGATGATTGGTCGAAGGGAGTTATCTTTGTTTCTTACGAAGAAGAACCCGGCTGCTGCTGGAGAAACTGAAGGACGTATAAAACCTTTTTTTAAGTTTTCATCTAAATACGTCTTTAAATGATCAAGCTCGGGTTGGCAAAGAGGGTAGAGATGACCGTAGGGAGGAGTGGTACCAGGTTTGAGGTCGATCGGACAGTCATACGACCGATGAGGAGGTAGAGTATCAGCTTCCTTCTTACTGAATACGTCTGCAAACTTCTCATATACTTTAGGTATGTGTGGAGTTTCTGTCAAATGGAAGAGAACAGAATGATTTAGACAGGTTTGCTGGCAATATGGTGAATCAAATTTTACTTCCAAAGAACACCAATTGATCACAGGTTCGTGTAAACGGAGCCATTGTAACCCTAGTACAATGGGGAATAGAGGAGAGGTAATAACATCAAAGGTGATGTATTCCTGATGTGAACCTAGGGTGGATACCAAAATGGGAATTGTATGCTGAGTAATAGGACCAGAAGAAAGTTCAGACCCATCTACAACCTGTATAGAGACAGGAGACAATTTAGTGATGAGAGGTATTTTATATTTTTCAACAATAGCTTTATCTATGTAATTCCCTTGGGCTCCTGTGTCAATTATAGCTTCTTTCGTCATGCGATTGCTGTCCCACTGTAAAGAGAGGGTTAAAGTACAGTGAATTGGTTTATCATGTTCAATCATTGAAGTCAAATGTAAGAGAGACTTATTATTTTTATTTTTATGTAGGGAGGGGCATTCGCTGATAGGATGGTTTGGACTTCCACAATACATACACAGTGCTTTTGATTTTCTTCTAAACCTTTCTTCAGAGGTCAATGGACCCCTCCTAAAGCCTATATCCATAGGTTCAGGCACCCTTGATGAAGAAGCAGTTGGAGGAGGATGGAATGATCTCTTGTAAGAAGAATCCCCAATTTGACGCTCTGACTTCCTTTCGCGAAGCCTTCTATCTATTTGCATTGAGAGCTTCATGAGGCCGTCTAAGGAGTCAGGGAGATCAGTTCGGGCTAGCTCATCTTTAACTGCATCCGAGAGTCCTAGGCGAAATTGGTTTCTTAAGGCAATCACGTTCCATTGGGAATCAATGGCATGTTGTTTAAACTCCGTTATATAAACTTCAACAGGACGGTTGCCTTGCTTTAGTTTCCGCATCTTGCTTTCTGCAGTCAATTGTAAATTTGAGTCTGAATAAAGTTCATCCATGACTGCTAGAAAAGACTGTAGGGATGATAGAATAGGATCGTTGGTTTCAAAGAGCGTGTCTGCCCAGATTCGGGGTTCACCCCGTAGATAGGTAATCATTGTGAGCACTTTAATCTTATCATTAGGATATGTGAGTGGCTTAAGGTTGAAAGTGAGGAGGCAGGCATTCCTATATTGGCGATAGAGACTCCTATCACCATTGAACAAATCAGGTGCTGCAATCTGTGGTTCCACAATAGATTCAGCAGCTTTTGCTTTGGGAGGAGTTGTCTCTCTTATAACCTTAGTTAAAGTCTCATTTTCAATCTTTAGATCTCTAAGGCCTTGACTGAGTTCATCTACTCTTTTAGACAGGTTGTAAACGAATTGGGGCAAATCTGCTGGATCCATATTTTTTAGGCTTAATTATTCTGTAATGATTTAGTAGAGAGTGAGGATGGATCACAACTGCAGAGTATGCAAAATAAATTATTTGTATCACTTTTGGCAAATGGACTATTGAACAGCATAGACCAAGCTGCTTTAAGTGAAGTTGTTATTCTCAAGTAATTGAATTGCAGATCAGAAACTTGTCTGGCAACGAATGATGTAAATCACATATGCTGTTGAATGTCACAGCAATAGTATAAACATAAACAAAGGCTGGATCAGAAGAAATGTAAAAAATAAAACAATTTCTTAGTAGCAAACTTTAGTGTTCAGCTAGCTCCCAGTATGATAAATCTTGATAAAGAAAAGCAGAGTTCCAGAAAGCAGGTAGTGTTGCTATTAGTGCTGGAGTAAGATATAACAGTTCAGTGTGAAGTGTAACTCTCAGTTTTAGACACTGTTAGTTAGTTTGTCACAGAATGGTATACACATGTGCTGATAGTCTTGCGGTCAGTAGAGCAGCAGGGAAAAGCAAAGTTCAAGGTTTATTTGTACAGCACAGCTTAAAGTAACTACAGTGCTTACCCCCAGTCACCGGATGGTGTGAAATAGAAGCAGAATTAATTCTGAGATGTCCTTGTACTTAGTCCGTGGGAGGTTGTTTGTAGATGAGTTGCACTGTGTTGCAGTGGAAGAGAGATTGAAGTCCGTTGTGTGAGAAACGCTTCAGTGGCTCAAATGAGATAGCAACTCAGAGGGAGAAGGCAGCAAACACACTGCAGTATGAAATAAGTCTCTGTTGTAGCGTGCACGCTTAAAAGAAAAACTCGCCTCTGTAAAAGTTTATGTAGGCAAAATGAGCATATGAACCGGCAGTAAAAATAAGTAATCCCAAGGTAGTAGCTGGTTCAGAAATTGGAAGAAAAGCAGACTGGTTTGTTTTCAGAAAAAACACACAGCAAGTGGAAAACAGACTTAACTTAATAATTAAGCACCTGTCTGCAGTCAGCTGATGCCTTAAGTACAGGTAAGGCTGAAGTCAGGTGAATGGGAAAGGCATAGGTAAAACATGGAGTGGAATCCATACATAAGGTGAATGGGAAAGGCATAGGTAAAACATGAAGCGGAATCCTTACAGCTCCAGTTTACGGCGGCGACCGTATTGAAAAGGAGCTCCGTGCCGGATGTCTTCAGGATGGACCCGCTCTGTGCCGGATGGATGAAGATAGAAGATGCCATCTGGATGAAGACTTCGCCGGCTGGATGAAGATGGAAGTGGCCGCCCGGATGAAGACTTCTTGCCGGCTGGATGGAACTGTAAGAAGATCATCGGGGGTTAGTGTTTTAGGTTTATTTAAGGTTTTTTTTTGTGTGGGGTTTATTTTTAGAGTAGGGTCTAGAGTAGAGTAGGGCAGGTAAAAGAGTTAAATGCCCTTTTAAGGGCAATGGCCATACAAATGCCCTTTTCAGGGCAATAGGAAACTTAGGATATTTTAGATAGGGTTTTTATTTGGGGGGGTTGATTTGGTGGTGGGTTTTACTGTTGGGGGGTGTTTGTATTTTTCTTTACAGGTAAAATAGTTGATTTCTTTGGGGCAATGCCCCACAAAAGGCCATTTTAAGGGCCATTCGTAGTTTATTGTAGTCTGGGGGGATATTTTAGGGGGGATTTATATTTTGATAGGGCTATTAGATTAGGTGTAATTCTTTTTCATTTTATAAAATGTTTTTGTTTTTTTTCCGTAATTTAGCGTTTTTCATTTTTTGTAACTTAGCGTTTATTTTTTTTGTAATTTAGTCATTTTTAATAAGGTTTAATAGTATATTTAAATAATTTGAGTAGGGTTAGGTTGTCTTAATATGTAATTTAGTTAATTTAATTGGTATTTTAATTTAATTGTAGTATAATAGTTAGGGTAGGTTAATTAATAGTTTAAAAATAGTTTATTTTAATTCTACAGCTAAGATTAAATTTATTTGAAGATAGGGATGTTGTAATTTTAATTTAAAGTTAGCGGGTTGTTAGGTTTAGGGGTTAATAGCTTAATTTAGTTTATGGCAATGTGGGAGACTGGCGGTTTAGGAGTTAATAGGTTTAGTTGGTGGTAGTGATATGGGAGGCCAGATGTTTATGTTTATTTAGCGGCGGCGGGGTCCTGGAGCAGCGGGATAGGCGTTATTACTTTTATTTAGTGACAGCAGGGTCCGGGAGCAGCGGGATAGGGGTTAATAACTATTTTTAGTGATGGCGGGGTCCGGGAGTGGCGGGATAGGGGTTAATAACTTTATTTACTGGTTGGCGGGGTCCGGGAGCAGTGGAATAGGGGTTAAATATTTTAGTATAGTTGCGGCGTTTAGTAACAGGGTATAAATAAAGTAGGCTCTAAATGGTCGCGAGATTGATGACTGTTAGTTAACAACATTCCGATGCTCATCGCCCCGTACTTGGTGCGTGTATTTTTGATGGCTTTTTTATAAATATGGAGATTGTATTCAGGTCCACGGCCGCAATTTTATACGATGTTAGGTGAGAGTATTGGTGGCGTCAAATTCAACAAAGTTCCCCTATAACTGTCGACAACTGCATCATTACTCCTATCCCACATGCCAGATATCTTGGTGTCACACTTGACTCAGATCTTTCTTTTACTCCTCACATTAAGTCCTTGGCTAAATCCTGCCACATCCACTTTAAAAACATCTCTAAAATTAGACATTTCCTTACACAAGACACAACTAAGATTTTAATCAACTCTCACATCCTTTCTTGCCTCAATTATGCAACTCTGTACTCTCTGGTCTCCCCAGCTGCTCATGACCTCCTACTCTCCTCCTCTCTTGTTACCTTCTCACACTCACACTTACAGGCCTTCTCCAAACTGACTCTCATCTTGTGGAACTCTCTGCCTCACTCCACAAGACTCTCCCCTAGTTTTGAAAACTTCAAGCGCTCCCTGAAGACTTTACTGTTCAGGGATGCATACAACCTACACTAACCTTTCTTTATACCGTTTCCTCTCCTCCATTGCTATCCCCTTGAACCCCCTTAGCATGTAAGCCTAAGAGTCCAGCTGTTTGTAGATCACCTTCTTTAGAGCTGACTACAACAGTGCAACTCTTGGCAGGGCCCTCTACCCGTCTGATCCGTATAAATGTTTCCTTGTATTCCGCAAATGTTTATACCGCTGCAGAATCTATTGGCGCTCTACAAATAACCTTTAATAATAATAGTTAATGTTGAGTTTAGTGTACCAGAATAAACACTATTGGGTTAGCGTGCGAGTATGGATGCTCCCTTGAAATCTATGGAAAAATACATTAACACGGCGCAATATTAAAAGTTGGGTTTTTGCTCGCATGCTAACTTTTTAATTTCAACTTGGAATACAAGTGCAACCCGACACGTGCAAAAGGCCTCCATATAGCAAAGTTAACGCATAAGTGGAAGTGCAAAATAGCGTTACACTCGTAATTTAGCCCTAGACATAGTTAAAGGACATCAAAAATAAAATGGTCTGTCATACAATGATTACTCACAGGAATTCTGATTGATTGGATATGGTGGCCCTACAATGGAACATATCAGCATTACAATATTTGGAAAAGAAAACTAGTCCTGTCTTTTTTCTACGGCCCATGTGTGAACAACATAGCTCTTTCATTCGCCATACACATGTGCATGGTTGTGTGCTTGCATCTTTCTATTGATAATGCATATTGAGTGAGCAGTTCACATGAACCCTAGTCTCATCTGATTACAGCTGCCATCTACAGTCAGACATCACCAAAATAATTTAAAGGGACATGAAACTCAACAATTTCCTTTCATTATTCAGATGGAGCATGCAATTTAAACAACTTTCTAATTTATACTTCTATTATCAAATTGTCAGTTGTGTGTTTGTTGGAAAGCAGGGACATAAGCTGAGGAGCGTGCTCGTGTCTAGAGCTGTCTATGGCAGCAATTTTGCAAGAATGTTATCCATTTGTAAAAGCACCATATGGCAGCACTGTTTCCTAGTGCTCTAGAAACGTACCTAGGTATTTCTTCAACAAAGCAAAATGGAAACTTTAAAAAAAATTGTATGCTCTGTTTGAATCACAAAATATTTTTTTTTTGTTTCGTATCCCTTTAACTAACCATAACTTTTACTTTTTAGGTGCCTTCTCACGTGTACCTAAATTATGAGATTTGCACTAAACAGGGTGCGAAACTAATGATAAAAAAGTTGTGTTATTTCACCCTCCATATCGCTGCCATTACGAGTTACTGAAAAGCCGCCTTGTGCGTGCGATATGGTGGCGATAAGCTCCATACCGCACAAAATCCAAGGGCTACTTTGACATGTTCATGCACGCTTTCCCCCATAGACATTAATGGGAAGAGAGTGTTGGAAAAAAAACTAACATCTGCGATCGCGAAATGAAAAATCTTCGTAACCCAACCCTATTGATGTCTATAGGGAAAAAAGTTAAGTTTAAAACTAACACCCTAACATAAACCCCAAGTCTAAACACCCCTAATCCACTGCCCCCGACATCGCCAACATCACCTAAAGTTATTAACCCCTAATTTGCAGTTCCCGACATTGCCGACACTAATAAAAGTTATTAACCCCTATTCCGCCACTCCCCGCATCACCGCCACTATAATAAAGTTATTAACCCCTATTCCGCCTCTCCCCGACATCGCCGATACTATAATAAAGTTATAAGCCCCTAAACCTCCGGCCTCCCACATCTCCGCAACTAAATAAACCTATTAACCCCTAAACCGCTGGCCTCCCACAATTTAAAACACTAATTTAAACTATTAACCCCTAAACCTAACCCCCCTAACTTTAAATTAATTCATTAATTAATGTACTATATAATTATATTTAAAAAAATAAAAACTTACCTGTGAAATAAAAAAACTAAGTTTAAACTATAATTTAACCTAACATAATTATTCTAATAAAATAAAAAAAACTACCAATTAAAAAATCTAAATTTCAAATTTAAAAAAAGCTATCACTACGAGAAAAATTAAAAAATCTAAAATTACAAACAATAATAAACACAAAATTACGAAAAATAACAAACACTAACGGCTAGATTTAGAGTTTTGTCGGTAACGACCCGCGTAGCTAACGCTGGCTTTTTTATGGCCGCACCTTTTAAATAACTCTGGTATTGAGAGTCCACAGAATGGCTGCGTTAGGCTCCAAAAAAGGAGCGTAGAGCATATTTAACGCCACTGCAACTCTCGATACCAGAGTTGCTTACGGACGCGGCCAGCCTCAAAAACGTGCTCGTGCACGATTCCCCCATAGGAAACAATGGGCTGTTTGAGCTGAAAAAAAACCTAACACCTGCAAAAAAGCCGCGTTCAGCTCCTAACGCAGCCCCATTGTTTGCTATGGGGAAACACTTCCTACGTCTGCACCTAACACTCTAACATGTACCCCGAGTCTAAACACCCCTAACCTTACACTTATTAACCCCTATTCTGCCGCCCCCGCTATCGCTGACCCCTGCATATTATTTTTAACCCCTAATCTGCCGCTCCGTAAACCGCCGCTACTTACATTATCCCTATGTACCCCTAATCTGCAGCCCCTAACACCGCCGACCCCTATATTATATTTATTAACCCCTAATCTGCCCCCCACAACGTCGCCTCCACCTGCCTACACTTATTAACCCCTAATCTGCCGAGCGGACCGCACCGCTATTATAATAAAGTTATTAACCCCCTAATCCGCCTCACTAACCCTATAATAAATAGTATTAACCCCTAATCTGCCCTCCCTAACATCGCCGACACCTAACTTCAAACATTAACCCCTAATCTGCCGACTGGAGCTCACCGCTATTCTAATAAATTTATTAACCCCTAAAGCTAAGTCTAACCCTAACACTAACACCCCCTTAAGTTAAATATAATTTAAATCTAACGAAATAAATTAACTCATTAAATAAATTATTCCTATTTAAAGCTAAATACTTACCTGTAAAATAAATCCTAATATAGCTACAATATAAATTATATTTATATTATAGCTATTTTAGGATTTATATTTATTTTACAGGTAAATTTGTATTTATTTTAACCAGGTACAATAGCTAAAATAGTTAAAATAATTACAAAATTACCTGTAAAATAAATCCTAACCTAAGTTACAATTAAACCTAACACTACACTATCAATAAATTAATTAAATAAAATACCTACAATTACCTACAATTAAACCTAACACTACACTATCAATACATTAATTAAATACAATATCTACAAATAAATACAATGAAATAAACTAACTAAAGTACAAAAAATAAAAAAGAACTAAGTTACAAAAAATAAAAAAATATTTACAAACATCAGAAAAATATTACAACAATTTTAAACTAATTACACCTACTCTAAGCCCCCTAATAAAATAACAAAGACCCCCAAAATAAAAAAATGCCCTACCCTATTCTAAATTACTAAAGTTCAAAGCTCTTTTACCTTACCAGCCCTGAACAGGGCCCTTTGCGGGGCATGCCCCAAAGAATTCAGCTCTTTTGCCTGTAAAAAAAACACATACAATACCCCCCCCAACATTACAACCCACCACCCACATACCCCTAATCTAACCCAAAACCCCCTTAAATAAACCTAACACTAAGCCCCTGAAGATCTTCCTACCTTATCTTCACCATACCAGGTTCACCGATCGATCCAGAAGAGCTCCTCCGATGTCCTGATCCAAGCCCAAGCAGGGGGCTGAAGATGTCCATGATCCGGCTGAAGTCATCATCCAAGCGGGAGCTGAAGAGGTCCATGATCCGGCTGAAGTCATCATCCAAGCGGGAGCTGAAGAGGTCCATGATCCGGCTGAAGTCATCATCCAAGCGGGAGCTGAAGAGGTCCATGATCCGGCTGAAGTCATCATCCAAGCGGGAGCTGAAGAGGTCCATGATCCGGCTGAAGTCTTCTATCAAAGGCATCTTCAATCTTCTTTCTTCCGGATCCATCTTGCAGACCTCCGACGCGGAACATCCTGCTGGCCCGACGGACTACCGACGAATGAAGGCTCCTTTAAGGGACGTCATCCAAGATGGCGTCCCTCGAATTCCGATTGGCTGATAGGATTCTATCAGCCAATCGGAATTAAGGTAGGAAAATTCTGATTGGCTGATGGAATCAGCCAATCAGAATCAAGTTCAATCCGATTGGCTGATCCAATCAGCCAATCAGATTGAGCTTGCATTCTATTGTGTAGATAGTGTAGTGTTTAAATTATATTTAAGTTAGGGGGGTGTTAGTGTTAGGGTTAGACTTAGCTTTAGGGGTTAAAAAATTTATTAGAATAGCGGTGAGCTCCAGTCGGCAGATTAGGGGTTAATGTTTGAAGTTAGGTGTTGGCGATGTTAGGGAGGGCAGATTAGGGGTTAATACTATTTATTATAGGGTTAGTGAGGCGGATTAGGGGTTAATAACTTTATTATAATAGCGGTGCGGTCCGCTCAGCAGATTAGGGTTTAATAAGTGTAGGCAGGTGGAGGCGACGTTGTGGGGGGCAGATTAGGGGTTAATAAATATAATATAGGGGTCGGCGGTGTTAGGGGCAGCAGATTAGGGGTACATAAGGATAACGTAAGTAGCGGCGCTTTGCGGTCGGCAGATTAGGGGTTAATAAGTGTAGGCAGGTGGAGGCGACGTTGTGGGGGGCAGGTTAGGGGTTAATAAATAAAATACAGGGGTTGGCGGTGTTAGGGGCAGCAGATTAGGGGTACATAAGGATAACGTAGGTGGCGGTCGGCAGATTAGGGGTTAAAAATATTTAATCGAGTGGCGGCGATGTGGGGGGACCTCGGTTTAGGGGTACATAGGTAGTTTATGGGTGTTAGTGTACTTTAGAGCACAGTAGTTAAGAGCTTTATAAACCGGCGTTAGCCCAGAAAGCTCTTAACTACTGACTTTTTTCTGCGGCTGGAGTTTTGTCGTTAGAATTCTAACGCTCACTTCAGCCACGACTCTAAATACCGGAGTTAGAAAGATCCCATTGAAAAGATAGGATACGCAATTGACGTAAGAGGATCTGCGGTATGGAAAAGTCGCGGCTGAAAAGTGAGCGTTAGACCCTTTCCTGACTGACTCCAAATACCGGTGGTAGCCTAAAACCAGCGTTAGGAGCCTCTAACGCTGGTTTTCACGGCTACCGCCAAACTCTAAATCTAGGCCTTAGTTTACAAAAAATAATAAACGAAATTAACAAAAATAAAAACAATTACACCTAATCTAATATCCCTATAAAAATAAAAAAGCCCCCCAAAAATAAAAACACCCCTTAGCCTACAATAAACTACCAATGGCTCTTTTTCAAAAGCCCAAACCCTTATCTGAAACCCCCCCTCCAAAAAAAAAAAATCATCCATCCGGGGACGTCTTCTATCTTCATCCCAGCTGCATGGAGCGGTGAAGACATCCAGCGTGGAGCGACCTCTTGAGAGCTACTGAAATCCTATTGGCTAATTTGAACAGCCAATAGGAATTCAGTAGCTCTCATCCTATTGGATGTTTTGCACAGCTAATAGGATTTTAGACACTCTCATCATATTGGCTGATTTGAATTTGAAGAATCAATTCAGCCAATAGGAATGCAAGGTACACCAATTTGAAACGGCTACCTTCCAATGAAGCTTCAGTGTATGAAGAGGATGCTTCGCGGATGTCTTCGCCGCTCCCCTCCGCCGGGATGAAGATAGAAGATGCCCCTGTGATAGATGAAGATGTCACCACCTGGATGAAGACTTCTTGCCGCCTTGATGTCGGGACTTCAGCAACCATGAGTAGATATTCTGGGGTTAGTGTAAGGTATTTTTATTTTTTGGGGTGTTTTTTTTTCAGATTAGGGTTTAGGCTTTTAAAAAAGAACTAAATGCCCTTTTAAAGGCAATGCCCATACAAATGTCCCTTTAGGGGCAATGGGTAGCTTAGTTTTTTTTTAGAGTTAGGTTTTTTAATTTTGGGGGGTTGGTTGGGTGGTGGGTTTTACTGTTGGGGGACTTTATGTTTTTGTACAGGTAAAAGAGCTGTTTAACTTAGGGCAATGCCCTAAAAAGGGCCCTTTTAGGGGCTATTGGTAGTTTATTGTAGGCTAGAGGGTGTTTTTATTTTGGAGGGCTTTTTTATTTTTTGATAATTTTGTTTATTATTTTTTGTAAGCTTAGTGTTTTTTATTTTTTGTAATTTAGTGTTTATTTTTTGTAATTTTAGATTTTTTTATTTTTTTCGTAGTGTTAGGTTTTTTTAAATTTGTAATTTTGTAATTTAGATATTTTAATTGGTAGTATTTTTTATTTTATTAGAACAGTAAGGTTAGGTTAATTTATAGTTTATTGTTAGGTTTATTTTTATTTCACAGGTAAGTTTTATTTGTTTAAATATAGTTACATTGTAATTTTAATTTAAAGTTAGGGGGATGTTAGGTTTAGGGGTTAATAGTTTAATTTTGTGTTTTGGGATGTGGGAGGCCGGAGGTTTAGGGGTTAATAGGTTAATTTAGTTGCAGAGATGTGGGAGGTCGAAGGTTTAGGGGTTAATAACTTTATTATAGTGACGGTGATGTCGGGGAGCGGCGAAATAGGTGTTAATAACTTTATTATAGTGGTGGTGATGTTGGGGAGCGGTGGAATAGGGGTTAATAACTTTATTATAGTGGTGGCGATGTCGGGAGCGGCAGATTAGGGGTTAATAGGTTTATTTAATAGTCGCGATGTGGGTGGGTGGCAGATTAGGGGTTAAAAAGTTTTAAATAGTGTTTGCGATGCAGGAGGGTAGCGGTTTAGAGGGTTACTAGGTAGTTTATGGGTGTCAATAGATGGGGGTGGAGGTGAGCGCCAAAAAAGGCTGAGGTAGGGAATGGGGACACCTGTTAGACTGATAGAGCGGTGTCCACAATGTAGGTTCTCTTGTTGACGTTGGTGGAATCGATGTACAAATAGTATAATAACTATAAATTAGTTGTAAACTTTAAGAATGTATATCAATGTTTAATCCACACAAAAATGTTAAAATATCTCAGATCTACTTAAAAACATACACAGTCCTAAAAATAGAAATAAAAATAACAATCATATAAAATCATGGATCCATGTTACAATAAAATAAATGCAAAAAATGGGAATGCACAATAAAAACCTTTTTGCAATAATTGATCTTATAGACCAAGTATCCTAATTAGGCCACGTGTCCTAATTGGAGTAGTTTATTTAGAAACAGTCCAGATGGTGGTAAATGTTCTTATGGTTATATTTGTCCAATTAAATCACAATATGGCAAAAAAAAATTAGTGTCTCTGTCCGTGACCAATTCTGAAATAATTCCAAAGCAGTGTGTGTCCTGTGCCTGAAATGGTGAGAAAATGGAAAATCCAAAAATGTGTGATCACTTAATGTGAAAAAAAGGGGAAAAAAATGTAGAAAAAATGTAGAAAAAATGTAGAAAAAATGTGTAACCTTGCAAAAAATGTGAGAATCCTCCAGTTTATGTGGCAAAAAGTGAGTATTCAAGGTGATTAAAAAAGTGTCCAATGTGATATAGTGATTTCTGTGCAATGAAGTTGTAGCTCAGTATGATCCAATCAAAAACCAAATAACATTGTGCAAAAACCTGTAAAGAAAACAAACCATACTATAATATATACAAACTGTTAAGTGGGTATATCAGTATTATGCTTACTCAAATCAGTCGACGCGTTTCGGCCATGTACTCCTGGCCTTTATCAAGACTAACATTGTGAGTAAGCTGAGAGAATTTATAGGAGCTGTTGCTAATGTTTGGGCGCCAAAAAGCTAGTAGGCCACGCCCCCTTCCGGTTAGGTGCATTGTGGGTATGGGCAAAAGTTTAGTTTTAAAATGTACTCTTAAAAGATCAAAATATTAATTTATGAGTCTTAACTATTATTGTGTTCTTGGGGCCATTTCAATTTGGGCTATTTGCTTTGTCTATGTGCCCTTAGTTGGCATCCTAAGTATGATAAATTTGTATTCCACCTACACTTCCGGTTTCGCTAGTGTTTGTCATGTTTACTTCCGGTTTTTCTAATGTTGGCTCATATCCTGTGGGTTAGTGATGCTATCATACTTCGATAGCTATCTATTTAGGTATTGACCTAACTCCCTTTGTATATCATATGGCGACTACTTTATCTTTTAGCTAAAGCTGCCTTTACTTTCATTCTTTCTCTTTATTACCTCTGTTCGGCACATATTTATACTTCCGGTTAGCGCATATTAGCACTTCCGGTTTCGCTATGTCATAGCACTTCCGGTTTCTGTTGTTTTCCGGTATCGTGATTGTCTAATACTTCCGGTTTCGATAGGTTACACTACCACACAGAGACTAATGTGAGAATAAATCTAAGCTGCCTATTAATAAGTGCTGGATATATGGCGGTATGTTTGGGTACATGAGTGAATATTGTGATGTAACCAAATCCAAGTACCTATGGTATAGTTTGTGTTACCATACTCAGACTCGAGTAAATTAGTAAAACAATTTTCAATTATTTAAAATAATTTAAAATAAAATAATATAAGATAATTAAAATATTAAAATAATCTAAATAATCCAAAATACAGTTCACCAAAAATACAATAAAAATACAATCGGGTTACATGGAATAAGATAAAATAAAATGAAATCAGGATAACACTGATACTAATAGAATGCCATATGGAACTGGCTATACAATGAATACCTCCTAAAATCAGAGTGACAGTAGTACAAATAACTGCTCAAGCTCATATTTCAACAGAATGCCAAATCAAAAATGGTTTCAAATTGCTTAAAATATGTTCAAACTTCTTAAAATACCCCAAACTTTTCTAAAAGCTTTTAGAATATTTTTAAAATACAAAATCCCAGAATTATTATAATCCTCATTGTATTAGTATTTAAAATTAATATTATAATTAAAACTTTAAACATAACATGATTGTAAAACCAGATAGGACCATATAATGTAGACACTAGATGGGGCCAATGTGTGGGATGCTTCAATAATGGGAGAGGACTGGGAAGACAGTGGAGGTCTCTTTTCTATTACGCACATAGGTAAGTAAACCCGTCTTATAGAAGGGAATCCATGCTATCAGTATACCTACACTTGTCAGGTGGAAAAGACCTGATAGGATCTATGTTTCTGGGTGAGGTGGATAGAAGTGAGCTGTGATTTGATGGAGCATAGGTGACTCTATTAATCAATGATTAAACTCTATTTTGTGAGGCTGAATAAGTGCGAGAGGTCTTCCCTATTATTCAGACCCTTTGGGTACAAACTGTTCAGTGAGAAAATCCATTTGGACTCGTGTAAGAGTAATTTTTGTTCGTGGTTACCCCCTCTCCAATTTTTTCTCACTATTTCTATTCCACAGAATTTCATATCTCTGATGTTTCCTCCATGTTTTATTGTAAAGTGTTTGTATAGTGCTGTATCTATTCTTTTTTTCTCTATACATAGTATGTGCTCCCTCATTCTGTCTTTCAATTGTCTGGAAGTTTGTCCTACATATTGTAATTTGCATGGACATTCAATAAGATATATGACATTATGGTCTCCACATCTTATTAGATCGTTGATCATAAATTTTTCCTTCATATGTACAGATGAGAATGAGGTTGTTTTCCAGCCATTTCTGCACGCTTTACAATTCGGGCACGGGAAAAAACCTTTTATCTTCTTGTTATATTGACCTACCACTGCACCCATTTTCTGTTTAGGAACACTCGGTGCCAGTCTGTTCTTTAAATTGTTTGTTTTCCTGTAAATAAATTTCGGGTGTGGCATTAGTAATTCTCCCAAGACATCATCGTCTTTTAAAAGTGGCCAGTGCTTTCTGTAGATCTTCTCTATGATGTGTTTGTTTTCACAGTATTCTGTGATAAGCGGGACATCTATACTGTCTTCGGATGTCACTGTCCTCTCTCTGGTTTTATATTTTAGGAGGGTTTTTCTATCAATGGCTTTGACTTCTTTGATTTTTTCTTCCAGTAATGTCTCTTTATATCCTCTGTCGATAAATCTTTGTTTTAGTACCTGGGTTTGTTCTTCCCACTTTGTCGGATCCGAGCAGTTCTTTTTAAGCCTCAAGAGTTGTCCCTTGGGGATGTTTTCCTTCCAAGCTTTGTGGTGGCAGCTTTCGTTATGAATGTAATTGTTACAGTCAACCTCCTTGAAGAAGGTCGAAGTAACAAATTGACCATTCTCTATATCTATTTTGAGATCCAGGAAGTGTATAGACTTTCTATTGCATTCATAGGTGAATTTCAGATTTTTTGTATTCATATTCATAACTTCTATGGTGTAATGCAAATCCTCCATAGAACCCTTCCAGATGAGAAAAATGTCATCAATGTATCTTACGTAGAGGACCAGGTCCGCGCTCGCTGGGCATGATTCCCAGAAGATTTGCTCCCACTGGCCCATGTAGAGATTAGCATAGCTTGGCGCGAACCTGGTCCCCATCGCTGTTCCACATTGTTGATGATAAAACTTCTTGTCATGATTAAAATAGTTGTGGGTTAAAATATAATAAATACTGTCTAAAACAAAAGTGCATTGTGCTTCAGGGATACATGAATCTTTAGAGAGAAAGAACTTTACAGCTTCGATGCCTCCTTCATGTGGTATACTCGTATATAGCGAAACTACATCGCAGGTTGCCATAATAAACGATTCTTCCCATTTCAGATTTTCCAGTATTGTCAGAATCTGTGTGGAGTCCTTCAGATAGGATGGAAGATTGGTAACCTGTTTTTGAAGGATCTTGTCTACATATTCTGACATATTACTTGATATCGACCCAATTCCTGAGATAATCGGTCTTCCTGGAGGGTTGACCACCGATTTATGTATCTTGGGAAGTTGGTAAAACACTGGGGTAATGGGGTATTTGACCATAATGTAGTTAAATTCTTTCTGATTAAGTATCCCCAGTGTTTTCGCTTTGGTGGTCAGGTCTTCCAAGTCCTTTGTGAATTTGCCAATTGGGTCACTTAGTAACCTCTTGTATGTTTTGGAGTCACTCAGAATTCTATTGCACTCTTCCTCATATTTGTACTTATCCATCACAACGATAGCTCCACCTTTATCGGCAGGTTTAATGGTTAGTTGATGGTCTTTCTCAAGCTTTTTGATAGTGCTCATCTGGGATCTGGATAGGTTGAAACGTACTTTTTTGAGTCTATTCTCACTTAGTTTCCTGATGTCATTACAGACATTCGTTTCAAAAGTTTCAATAGCAGTCCCTTTACTTCCTACCGGATAAAAGGTGGATTTCGGTCTTAGACCTGTGTGTAAGAATTGGTCATTTTCAACTGAAGCTGTGTAATTGCGTTCAATTGGAGACTTGAGGAAGTAACGTTTCAGTGTTAACTTCCTCACGAATTCTTTCGTACTAGTGAACGCCTGAAATTTGTTCAGGCAATTTGTTGGTGCGAAACTTAAGCCATGAGATAAAATTGCTTCTTCTTGTCTGGTTAGTTCTCTCGAACTTAGATTATATATACCCTTAGTCACCTTCTTTGTGACTGGAGGGTCAGTATGCGAAGTGTGAGGGATCACTTTGTGTGTGCTCGTTTCTTCCGTTGATTTTATTATTTTTAGTTTCTTTAGTGATGTACCGCTTCTCTTTCCTCTGCGGGTCTTCTTTTTAGTTGTGTGGTAGTTTCCTGGTCTTCCGAATCTGTGTTTTTCCTTTTTCTCTGTATTTTTTCTTTTACTCTTGGAGGTAGGGGATTTTCCCCTAAAAAAGCTGGCTCTGAGGTAGAGGCTGGCATGTTTCCTACTTTTGTAGTATATGTCACTGTGTCATATCCTTCTTGTGATTTTGAGCCTTTGTTTTTTTCTTCTTGTGGTTTTGGGCCATGCATCCTAGACATCCTTCTTTCTTTGTCTTGGTGATGGTCTCTCTGATCTGCAATGTCATGGTATCCTCCTTTTCTATTCCTGCTGTGATCTGTACTTCTGTTCCGGTGGTTGTAACCGAAATTTCCTCTCGGTTCTCTCTGGTCAAAATCTCTTCTCCTGTGGTCAAACACATCATCTCTATCTTCCGGGTAAAAGTTTCTCCTATCCTCTTCATACCTTGATTGGAATCTGGGTTTATCAGATTCTCTTTCTTCATATTGATAGCGATTCACATGGTATGGTATGTGTTGATTTCCTCTATAGTGATCTGGACGGTAATAGGAATTTGAATAATAATTTCGTTTATTTTCATATGGATAATATCCATTATCCCTCCTCTTTTGGTGATACTGGTTATGGCCATAGGTGTTCTGATAGTGGCTACGCCTTTCATATTGCCAGGCGGGTCTGTCCCAATTATCACGGTTTCTTTCTTGAAATTGTACATTGTATGAATCTTTTCTTGTCTTATGTCGGTATGGTTCTTGGTAATTCATATTCGATTTATTATGCTTATACGGTTGTTTTTTGCCGTATTTTACTACGTTCCATCCATTTCCTATGTCGTTGTCCACATTATTTCTCGCTTGGTGTGATGTGTTCTCCTTCGATTTTGTAATCTGAGATGGTGTGTCTGACTGGGCTTCAGTGGGATCTGTTCTCTTAGTACCCTCCAATTCTCTATTTAGCTTTTTCATCTTCTTTGCAATTATGTCTTCCCTCACTTTAGTGACTTTATTGAACATCGTATTCTTTCTTTCAGTAATCTCTTTTCCTTCTGCCTCTGTAACCTCAATGTTGTTTAGCATTGTTTCATCATCTTTAATATCTAGGTCTAAGTTCATTAAAAGAGAGCTTCTATATTCTATGATAAGCTTAATTAGATTCCTATATGCCTCCAAAAGAATATTTGTCCATTTCTCTATATATAATGGATCTGATATTGGGAAAGCACAATCTTTGTGTATCCTCAGACCTCGGGGAATGAGGTCTAATTCTAAACATTTTTTCAAAAACGAGATTTCTGCTTTATATCTTACTTCAGTGACTAAAGATTTCTCTAAGTCTCTGAATATTGAAAGCATGTCTATTCGATCTGGGTCTGTGTCTGGTGAACTATCCGTATCAGTGCGGATATCTAAACTTATTTCTCTTCTTAATATGTGTAAATCTTCCATGTTCGGATAGGATGGGCTAGAAAGGATAGAATCTGTTCTGCTGCTGGGTATACTAACTAGGTGAATAAACAGTTAAACGATAAAAGTGTATATCCTGCGCAGATAACAGAAGGGAAAGGGGATATGAAATACCTCTGGCTCTCCTCAGCGGGTCCCTAGTGTACCCAATATGAAAGTAGAAAATAGATGGGGGTGGAGGTGAGCGCCAAAAAAGGCTGAGGTAGGGAATGGGGACACCTTGTTATCCTGATTTCATTTTATTTTATCTTATTCCATGTAACCCGATTGTATTTTTATTGTATTTTTGGTGAACTGTATTTTGGATTATTTAGATTATTTTAATATTTTAATTATCTTATATTATTTTATTTTAAATTATTTTAAATAATTGAAAATTGTTTTACTAATTTACTCGAGTCTGAGTATGGTAACACAAACTATACCATAGGTACTTGGATTTGGTTACATCACAATATTCACTCATGTACCCAAACATACCGCCATATATCCAGCACTTATTAATAGGCAGCTTAGATTTATTCTCACATTAGTCTCTGTGTGGTAGTGTAACCTATCGAAACCGGAAGTATTAGACAATCACGATACCGGAAAACAACAGAAACCGGAAGTGCTATGACATAGCGAAACCGGAAGTGCTAATATGCGCTAACCGGAAGTATAAATATGTGCCGAACAGAGGTAATAAAGAGAAAGAATGAAAGTAAAGGCAGCTTTAGCTAAAAGATAAAGTAGTCGCCATATGATATACAAAGGGAGTTAGGTCAATACCTAAATAGATAGCTATCGAAGTATGATAGCATCACTAACCCACAGGATATGAGCCAACATTAGAAAAACCGGAAGTAAACATGACAAACACTAGCGAAACCGGAAGTGTAGGTGGAATACAAATTTATCATACTTAGGATGCCAACTAAGGGCACATAGACAAAGCAAATAGCCCAAATTGAAATGGCCCCAAGAACACAATAATAGTTAAGACTCATAAATTAATATTTTGATCTTTTAAGAGTACATTTTAAAACTAAACTTTTGCCCATACCCACAATGCACCTAACCGGAAGGGGGCGTGGCCTACTAGCTTTTTGGCGCCCAAACATTAGCAACAGCTCCTATAAATTCTCTCAGCTTACTCACAATGTTAGTCTTGATAAAGGCCAGGAGTACATGGCCGAAACGCGTCGACTGATTTGAGTAAGCATAATACTGATATAACCACTTAACAGTTTGTATATATTATAGTATTGTTTGTTTTCTTTACAGGTTTTTGCACAATGTTATTTGGTTTTTGATTGGATCATACTGAGCTACAACTTCATTGCACAGAAATCACTATATCACATTGGACACTTTTTTAATCACCTTGAATACTCACTTTTTGCCACATAAACTGGAGGATTCTCACATTTTTTGCAAGGTTACACATTTTTTCTACATTTTTTCTACATTTTTTCTACATTTTTTTCCCCTTTTTTTCACATTAAGTGATCACACATTTTTGGATTTTCCATTTTCTCACCATTTCAGGCACAGGACACACACTGCTTTGGAATTATTTCAGAATTGGTCACGGACAGAGACACTAATTTTTTTTTTTTTGCCATATTGTGATTTAATTGGACAAATATAACCATAAGAACATTTACCACCATCTGGACTGTTTCTAAATAAACTACTCCAATTAGGACACGTGGCCTAATTAGGATACTTGGTCTATAAGATCAATTATTGCAAAAAGGTTTTTATTGTGCATTCCCATTTTTTGCATTTATTTTATTGTAACATGGATCCATGATTTTATATGATTGTTATTTTTATTTCTATTTTTAGGATTGTGTATGTTTTTAAGTAGATCTGAGATATTTTAACATTTTTGTGTGGATTAAACATTGATATACATTCTTAAAGTTTACAACTAATTTATAGTTATTATACTATTTGTACATCGATTCCACCAACGTCAACAAGAGAACCTACATTGTGGACACCGCTCTATCAGTCTAACAGGTGTCCCCATTCCCTACCTCAGCCTTTTTTGGCGCTCACCTCCACCCCCATCTATTTTCTACTTTCATATTGGGTACACTAGGGACCCGCTGAGGAGAGCCAGAGGTATTTCATATCCCCTTTCCCTTCTGTTATCTGCGCAGGATATACACTTTTATCGTTTAACAGTTTATGGGTGTCAGTGTACTTTGTAACACTTTAGTCATGAGTTTTGTGAAATATTTTTGTAGCGCAAAACTCATAACTACTGGTTTCAGATGGCGGTATGGATCGTGTCGGTAGAGGCTGTAACACAAGCATTTTAGCCTGTAACTGGCGCTATAAAAATCACACACGCAAAAACTTCATTCTTTGGAGTTCGGAATGGACATTGCGTTACAGGCTGAAATGCTTGCGGTATAGCTATACCGACACGACTCGCAATAGCTGCGTTACTGCCATTACTCTGAAATTGCCATTTTTTCAGCGTTAAAAGCCGTAACGCAAAACTCGTAATCTACCTGATGGTTATCTAATCTGAGAAATTCTATAAATGTTCATGTTTTTGCTCATTTATAATACGAGCATGTGTTTGCCAATATAAAAGGCCAGCTATAAAGAATGAGTTCCTCGGGTGGCCTTATAAATGGCTTTTGTCAATGAGCTTTTAGACCTTAATACATAGACACTTACAAAGTTGTGAGAGGTGAGAGTTGATTGAGAATTGCAACACCTATGTTTTCCAGTGTATCATTAGCATTACCATTTACATATATAGGGTTCGCTTTCATTGAGCCATAAAATATGGAGCCATAAGCTACCGAAGTGGCCAACAGCTACAAGTAGTTTACGGCTCCATTTTAGTACCAGGTTTCCATTAAAATATTTTGCGCATTGCGTGCAGTCACTCTTTTCATGAAGGTGCAAGTTAACGTTGTGTTAATGCTTACATTCAACGTCGAATTTCTTGAAAATCAATTAGTTGCTATGGCAACCCGACCTTACACTATACAATTTACTTATAATTTTACTTACCTGTTATCACCTCTAAAGTGAAACAAAAACAAAGAAACACTTAAAGTTGTGCACTAAACCCGGTGCGTAAATAAAGCTAAAAAGTTAGCGGTACCGTACTTTCCATAGCGTTGCCATTACAAGTTACAGAAAAACCTTCTTGTGCTGTGTGATATGGTTTGTTAAGCTCCATACCACACAAAAGCCAAAGCCTGACTTGATGTGCTTGTGCATGTTTTCCCAAGAAGTGTTACAAAAAAACTAACACCTGCGGTTGCGGAATGGCGATCGCTATATCGCATTCCCCATTGATGTCTATGGGGACAATAAGGTTATGTAAAAACCTAACACCCTAAAACAAACACCTAGTCTAAATAAAGCTATTAACCCCTAAACCGCCAGCCCCCCACATAGCAAATACTAAACTAAAGCTATTAACCCCTAAATATTAACCACTAAACCTAACACCCACCTAACTTTAAATTAAAGCTACAATATAACTATCTTAAAATAAATTATGAAGGGGGCGGAGCAAGCCACTAAAGCACTAAGTGATACTATTTCAGAGCTCCTGCAGTTTGCTTGCTAAAACCCTGATTTTTGGCGTCTGGGAAGTTCATATAACTTTTTTCAACATATCCCTTAGGATGGAGGAGTTTTCTGCTCACTTTGCTCATATACTGGAAGGTCTGATTGATAAAATGGACAATCAGTTTTGCAGCCTGAGATCTACCATCATAGGGTTGCGCAGCAAAGATGGCGTCTCTTGTCTTTCCAGTAACGATTCCCACGCAGCAGGCCAGACAGAGGACTTACTACCTTTTCAACTTTCGCCTAAAGGACCGCAAGGAAGACAATTCAGCCAGGCCCTAACCTGCACTTTCCCTGGAATTACAAGTAATGCCCCGATGCAGCCAAGCACAGCTACCTTGTCACACATCGCAGTTCATACACCGGGAGCGGTAAGGCGTATCCACAATATCGCCGGTCCGCATCCCCAGCTCTCACCCCCTCCTTTTCTAAGCCTGACAGTGTCTCTCATATCTAATATACCCGAGACTCCTGCAGATACAAAGGATCACATCGAGCAAGTAGCGGAGAATACACGTCTGCCACCTGAGGTACTTACTGTTAAGCAGGACAGTCCTTGGGGACCGGAACGAGCAAAGAGTATCTGTCCATACAAGAGTTTGGGAACCGCCTTGGCTCCGGCATTGATAGTTAGTGAGACCCCTCAGCATATAACTCACTTCACCTACCGCAATCTCTTCACTGCTAGAGACAGTGGCCTGTTCGACCATTTACATTTATGGGGTGGCGACCTAGCTTCTTACCCTGTACTACAGGCTCATGACATGCGTCAAGTTGCCCGGATGGATGTTTCTGGAGTAGGTTAGGTGATCGATGTTACCTATTCTGGCTGTGCGGTCTCTTTTGGGCTTTGGGCTCAGAGCAGCATTTCCATCAGAAGCTAAGAGACCGTTCTGCAACTAGGGGCCTTAGGGCACATTGTTTAACAAGATTTGTTCTTTTTATCCCCCACTAGGTTTGAAATGTTTGACAACTGCGCCTATGTTTAAAGTTATATACAGGACTCCTGTAGATGCGAGCATGGACTGCTGGACATATTAAATAGTAGCATCCTGCAGAATACACCGCTTTTTGCATTGTAATGCTGAGTATCCATGTTGTTTCTTTGTTTGATTGTTTTTGAGCTCCTCTACTTTATCCCATGCTATACTGATCTCAATATCCACATGGCACTTTTCAGCTGTGAGTCGCACCCATAACAGGCAATAAAATACAGCCATTAAAAGCGAAATATCTATACTACACGGCAGGACAGGTCATTATTATTATAAAATTCTATATGGTTATGTTCAGCTTGTACAAAATCCGCTAAATGTTTTGTGATGGTTTTGCTATCTACTGGCATATATTTGGTGCATGCTTGTTGAATTTTAACTGTTTCTATGCTGTCTCACAAACCCTATCATTTTTGCAGTTAGCATATAGATTTTCATACCACATATTGCCTGGTACTATTGGGGTTAAATTAGGTTTAAACCTCCATACAATAACAGTTAAGCTCCTAATACAGCTCTACAGGTTCTTGCAACTAGCGCGGACTCACTTCAGCACTTAGATTCCCTGTCCAAAACACTATTGCATCGTAGAGGGGGCCTCACTTTTAAAGCCTTACTATCAGCATACATTTAATATGTTTCCATACCACTATATTTGCTATTACAATAGTAAACTCTGATGCATAATTTTATCTTGCTAGGACATATTTGCCTATAGCCCTACAATTTGCCAATATTACTGCAATACGCTGATGTTACATATGCTAACTATCCCTATCCATAGCTGTAACAATGTTGGGGGTTACTGGCTGTGAGGATATGAGTGTTTCTTTTCTATGATTGTACATGGTTGCATCCTTATGTTACGGGGATTATGGTGGAAAGTGTTATGTCATGTTGCATTACATTAGAATATTGCTCCCAGAGACCCCAGTATATCTTGGCATCCTCCCGCACTGCCAGCGGCCGAGGCAGTGTGGCGTGCTAAGAATTTTACTTATGTTACCTGGAGTGATATAATTCAAGTGGCATGTTAGTACAGACTCTCCATGATCTTAAATTGAGTTCCTTAAGCATATAAATTGGTACTGTTATCATGGATATATTACAGTATGACTTGCTTGTTAGAAAATATATATATCATAGGTATTGCCTACACTGCCCACACCCTGTTACTGTTGAGCCCTCTCTTCCCTTTCCCGCCGGTACTGGTTGTCTGCGGGTCAT
The DNA here is from genome assembly GCF_027579735.1 of Bombina bombina. Taxonomy (NCBI): domain Eukaryota; kingdom Metazoa; phylum Chordata; class Amphibia; order Anura; family Bombinatoridae; genus Bombina; species Bombina bombina. The sequence continues at coordinate 72,606,872 of NC_069499.1, forward strand.
ACCCCTTCTCCTTTTTCCCGCATCGTCTATAGCTGACATTTCCCCAGGAGAGGAGCTCACCCAGAAACCCCTTATATCCCATACACACTAATATCCCCCCCTCCCACATAACCTTCTTGAGACCTACCCTTATTTATCTTATTGATAGCCCCTCAACTATGCATATAAATTACTATACCCTGAGCAAATTCTGCTTACAAACTTGACATACTAATTGGCTCCGCCCCCCCCCATCCCCCCCTACTCTATTTTGAGCGGCTCTTGCCCGCTGCTTCCCCCTACCCCATAAAACTATAGAGCTACCTCCTCCCTAGCCCTAACCTTAGTTGAATAGATACCCTAATCTTTTTCTTACATAGCTGGGAGGGGACCATTACTGTCCATTTTACACTTATGATACTCTATAATAAAACTGAAGTCTTATTGTGAGTCAGCCCACATTGTATGGTAACGCTTGAGATATGTGAATATGTTATGTTGCTAACTATACTGCGTATACATTGATGTATAAATGTTTTGGGGCTTACCCCATATTCTGTATCTTTTTATGACTTCAATAAAAATTATTTGAAAAAAAAAAAAAATTATGAAAAATAAAAAAATCTAAGATTACAAAAAATAATAAACGAAATTATCCAAAATAATAAAAAGTAAACCTAATCTAATACCCCTATAAAAACAAAAAAGCCACTCCAAAATAAAAACAGTAGTCTAACAATAAACTACCAATAGCCCTTAAAAGGACCTTTTGTAGGGCTTTGCCCTGAAGCAATCAGCTATTTTACATAAATAAATGACAAAGTAACCCCTAACAGTAAACTCCCCACCCAACCAACGCCCCAAAATAAAAAGAAACGCCTAGATTTAGAGATTTGCGGCCAAAGGGGTGCGTTAGCTACGCAGGTTTTTTTTCCCCCGCACCTTTTAAACAACGCTGGTATTTAGAGTTCTCTGAAGGGCTGCGTTAGGCTCCAAAAAGGGAGCATACAGGCATATTTACTGCCACTGCAACTCTAAATACTAGCGTTGCTTACGGACGAGGCCAGCTTCAAAAACATGCTCGTGCACGATTCCCCCATAGGAAACAATGGGGCAGTTTGAGCTGAAAAAAAAACTAACACCTGCAAAAAAGCAGCGTTCAGCTCCTAACGCAGCCCCATTGTTTCCCATGGTGAAACACTTCCTAAGTCTGCACCTAACACCCTAACATGTACCCCGAGTCTAAAGACCCCTACCCTTACACTTATTAACCCCTAATCTGCCGCCCCCGCTATCGCTGACTACGTTATCCCTATGTACCCCTAATCTGCTGCCCCTAACACCGCCGACCCCTATATTATATTTATTAACCCCTAATCTGCCCCCCCCAACGTCGCCGCTACCTACCTACAATTATTAACCCTTAATCTTCCGACCGGACCTCACCACTACTATAATAAATGTATTAACCCCTAATCCGCCTCACTCCCGCCTCAAAAACCCTATAATAAATAGTATTAACCCCTAATCTGCCCTCCCTAACATCACCGACACCTAACTTCAAGTATTAACCCCTAATCTGCCGACCGGACCTCGCCGCTACTCTAATAAATGTATTAACCCCTAAAGCTAAGTCTAACCCTAACACTAACACCCCCCTAAGTTAAATATAATTTAAATCTAACTAAATAAAATAAATCTTATTAAATAAATTATTCCTATTTAAAGCTAAATACTTACCTGCAAAATAAACCCTAATATAGCTACAATATACATAATAATTATATTGTAGCTATATTAGGATTAATATTTATTTTACAGGCAACTTTGTATTTATTTTAACAAGGTACAATAGCTATTAAATAGTTAATAACTATTTAATAGCTACCTAGTTAAAATAAGTACAATATTACCTGTAAAATAAATCCTAACCTAAGTTACAATTAAACCTAACACTACACTATCAATAAATTAATTAAACTATCTACAATTATCTACAATTAAATCAACTAAACTAAATTACAAAAAAAAACCCACTAAATTACAAAAAATAAAAAAAGATTACAAGAATTTTAAACTAATTACACCTACTCTAAGCCCCCTAAAAAAATAACAAAGCCCCCCAAAATAAAAAAATGCCCTACCCTATACTAAAATAAATATTTTACAGCTCTTTTACCTTACCAGCCCTTAAAAGGGCCTTTTACGGGCATGCCCCAAAGAATTCTGCTCTTTTGCCTGTAAGGGCTGGTAAGGTAAAAGAGCTGTAAAATATTTATTTTAGAATAGGGTAGGGCATTTTTTTATTTTGGTGGGCTTTGTTATTTTTTTACGGGGGGCTTAGAGTAGGTGTAATTAGTTTAAAATTCTTGTAATCTTTTTTTATTTTTTGTAATTTAGTGTTTTTTTTGTAATTTAATGTTTGCTTTTTTTTCTAATTTAGTTTAGTTGATTTAATTGTAGATAATTGTAGATAGTTTATTTAATTAATTTATTGATAGTGTAGTGTTAGGTTTAATTGTAACTTAGGTTAGGATTTATTTTACAGGTAATTTTGTACTTATTTTAACTAGGTAGCTATTAAATAGTTATTAACTATTTAATAGCTATTGTACCTAGTTAAAATAAATACAAAGTTGCCTGTAAAATAAATATTAATCCTATAATAGCTACAATATAATTATTATTTATATTGTAGCTATATTAGGGTTTATTTTACAGGTAAGTATTTAGCTTTAAATAGGAATAATTTATTTAATAAGATTTATTTTATTTCGTTAGATTTAAATTATATTTAAAGGGACAGTCTACACCAGAATTGTTATTCTTTTAAAAGATAGATAATCCCTTTATTACCCATTCCCCAGTTTTGCATAACCAACACAGTTATACAAATACACTTTTAACCTCTGTGATTATCTTGTATCTAAGCCTCTGTAAACTGCCCCTTTATTTCAGTTCTTTTGACAGACTTGCAGTTTAGCCAATCGGTGTCTGAATATAACTACGTTATATTCAGAGGAGAAAGTAGTAATAAACGGGACCTTAATTATCTAACAGGATTGTATAATATCTTGGTTGAGCAAAAAATAGCATATATCTAATATAGATTAAATCAAACCATATTCACTATATTTATGGGTGACTCAAGACACACCTGCTTTGGTTCCAGATCACCTGGAGAGGGATTTGCTGGTACACCCCAAGTTACTAGCCTACTCTTACCAGTACATAAGTGTGCTTGGGCTAAATGTGAGTATCCATTTAGCTTTATTATCCTCTGTCTGTCAATTCTGACATTCTGATATAAACATGAGGCGCCACTCTGTTCTCTGTATTTTGCTATAACTTCATCATTAAGTTGTCTAAAGGCCTCTGCGTCATAGTCAGATCTATTCATAATCACAATGCTGCTGCATTTATCGGCATATAACTATATGTTCCCTGGATTGAAGTTTTTTAATAGCATTCCTTTCATCTATAGTGAGGTTAGAAACAGATCTATTCCTCTGTTGTTTTTAAGCTAGGGAAATTAAGTCCTGTTCCACTTTCCTCTTGTTCCTTCTCCACCTCCTTTCCCTATAGCTCCCCTGTGAAAATCTTTCTGGGAATCAGTGTGAGGTACATTAATATCCAACCCAGTTGACAACACTAGTGGAGGAGAAGGGTAGGCATATGGTGTAGGGACAGCTGAGGATACATTAGAGGAGGGTCCAGCTATCTGGTACATATGTGCAGATACATTTGTGTGACCCTGAGTGTTGGTTTTAGTATTTTTAAGAATTGGTTTATGTCCTAATGGTACAGGTATAGTATCAGAAGTGTCAGGTATAGACATAGAAGAAGCATCTACAGTATCCAGACCATTGTCATCGTCAGTAGAGTCATGGTCAGTATCAGAAAAAGAAACCTGTCTTTTATTGTGCTTCAGCTTCTCCCAGCAGCAGGAGCAGTGTTTACTAAAGAATTTCTGTTCTCTGTCCATTCCCATGCGTTCCCAATCGGCGACCCCTGGAGCGAGTACACTTTTTTATGAATTTGGAAATTCTGGAGTTGCAGTGTTGTTGCTGAAAACGTTTTTTTCCCCACAAGATATTAGTTTTACAAATAGGGGTTATTGAATGTAAGCTATTATGTCTAGATCACCTGAAGTTTAGATCAGCGGAAGTCTAGATCAGTCTACAGCAGCTTATAACAGTAAAGATGTGAACTGTTAAACAAGATTTGCACAACCCTACAGCTGCAAAAGCATTAAATGCAAACTCATAGCTAAGCCATAGTGTAACCATACTTCAGGACTGCATCATGATGTAGCTGTACTACAGGAATGTAGCAGAACAGAAGGACAAATGCAAGGATTAGATGTAGCCATTAGCTTCTAGGACTGTTAAAGTACCCCTAATTCACAAAAGTGTGAAAAATCTAAACTTTACAAGGCAATCATGTTTTATATGTCTACTCAGAATAAAGAGGGTGGTAAATGGCAGAACACCTGCAGCACAGAACTAATTAAAACATGGATATGTCACAGAAATGGTGTGTTTTTTACTTTGGGGAATGACTCATAAGTACTGTAGCTGCAATGCAGGACTACTGCAAGTTACAGCTGCAGAGCAAGTGTACACACTGGCTGCAGAGCTGGGCTAGTAAAACATAATTTGACTAAATAAAATATAAGAAATAAAAAAAAAGCTATTATTGTCATCAATCAGACTGACTAAGCAATGTTACATCATTTGTAATAGCTTTAAAGAAAACATTTTTATAAATGATGCTTACTATCTCAGATCTATCTGTTTTCCAGAGATTGTATTGATTTAGCAGCAAACACAATGTTAATTGCATTCAGTCACTGTAACAAATTAAAGCATGCCCTTCTCTGGTATCTGATTCTGAGTAACCAACATCCCAAAGTGTGCCAAACAATCAATTCATTTTTGCTTACAGTTCATCACACTTGTTTCCATTTGTAATCAATATGGAGGCATGCACATTTACTCTCATATAGGTGACTATAAATTAAGCTTTTTTACCAACTCATTTTAAAGAGCAATATTTGTTTCTGTTGCAGTCACTGGAAGGTGCAGGGAGCCCACTTGGATAGTACAGCAAGTTAATAACAGATATAACGTTGTCTTTGCAAAGATTTACTCATTTACTGACATGTGATAGATTTCAAGTTGATGATTTCTTTGACACTGGACACTAGGAAAAATAAAACACTGCCTTTCTGGATTGGGATATAGCCCACAATGCTGATTTCAACCTATTATCCGTATGTTAACTAATCAGAAGGAATTATTTGTACACCCCAAAAGATTGAACTATTTACGAAAGCTTGGTCCAAAAATCTTAACTTTCAAAAAACTGATTGTTTGCCTCTAAGGCTATTTTGATACATCATCTTGATAATTTTAATAACCTGGAATAAAATACTTAAGTATCTCAAAAGCCCCCCAAAAATGTTTCTTAGGCAGAAAAGGTTTAAAAATAGGATGTGTTCTTCTTCTTCCGAACTCAATCGACAAGATGCATCAACTTTTTGTGTCAGCTGTGAAGAAACTGGTAAAAAAGTGCAGTTTTCAAAATTTCTTGATGATGTGACAGCCAGTGTCCTTAATCCAATTAGCTATAAAGCAACAAATCCAGAGAAAGAAAAAGATATACTTAGGTACAGTGCAAAAAGTCTAGATGATGTATACAGAACCAAAAATAACACCAAGTGGAAAGAAGAGTCAATTTATAAGCGATATCTTGACACTGATATAGATTGCACGAGGACTGAAGTTATTCCTTTGTTTGCATCGAAAAAGACTTTAGATGTCAGCCCTAATGTCCTTCAATATAGTTTACCTGCAAGAAACAGGTTAAATGATAGCATGAAGAGTGAAGGAGTGTTGTCTCACAGTCATGAACTGCATGCTCACAATTCTACGTTTATAACGGAAACCCCTTCTATGGTGAGTTTTTGCAAACTTGGTAATTGAAATATAGACATAGTTGCTATCTATATTAATTGATAATGCATATTAAACTTACATAGGTAGAATTGTAAAATACGTGACCTGGTTATCTATGCTTTGTGATATTGAATTTTTGTATTGCATTTTTTTTCTCTCTATCTCCCACATTTCTTACACTTTTTATTCTGTACTAACCTCTGACCTAGTCCTCTCGTCATTCTCTTCCTCGCTTATCAATCTTATTTTCTGAATATTTAGTTTTTTTCCCACTTATTACCATCTTATTTCCTATTTATTTCTTCATCTGTCTACTCCCCCCCCCCCACCCCCAGATTTGATTGTTAACCATCAAATTTGGGAGTGTTAACAAAGATGGTCGCAATGCTAAATATAAAAAAAATTGTACTGGTGGTGGACTTAATCTTCTACTGATTATACCTGTCTTTATTTGGGAAAAAATGGATTTACTTCTTGCCTTGTCCTGTGTAGAGTACTGGACATGTAAAAATGGGGCTGCCTTGTAAAATCAGGGCAGCTAGCATCTTTAAGGTTTGATGGTGCTACAGTGAGGAACCCTCTAGAGTTACTAAAGTTTGTCCCATCAACTATTTCTATTCTCCTCTCACTTTTCCCATTGCCCTGCTCTATCCTCTTCATAACTTTTTCTTTTTATTTCTGTTCTTAAATTAATGTGTTTTCCCTCTCTATCCTTTCCACTCTTTACTATCAAGTTTTCACAATCACATTTTCTTCTCGCTCTATGACCCTCTCTGTATCTTTCTCTTATCCACCCTTCTGTAAGTCTTTCTCTGGCTCTCTCACTTTCAAATTTTTTTGTAAACTGCTTAGAGCATTTCATGAGAATTGCGAGAGATTGAAACATACTGTCACACCCTGAAGTTCAACTGGGATCAGTGGCTTGCTGAGCTGTTGCTCTATAGGTCTGCTACTTTTGCTGTTTACTTCCAGCTTGTTCTTTTAGTTTCCTTTTGTGCTGTTGTTTGCCTGTTTTTCTCTAGCCCCACCTACCTGCAGCTGCAGGTCATTACCAATCTCCTGCTGCCTATTTAAAACCAACCCTTTCCTGCAGGTCTTGTCCCTTTATTGATCTCTGTTCTGGATGTTCTGTTCTTTGATCCTTGTATTTTTTTTTTCTTTTGGTATTTTGTCTCATTAATTTGGTTCCTGGCTTTTCTTTTTGTCCTGTAATTTGCTACTGCATTGTTTGTTTTTTTCCTGACTCCTTTTTTCCCACAACTAACCTTTGGATTGTGATTTTGGGCTGCTTTGATTTTCCTGTTGCCAACCCAGTCTGTAAGATCCTGAATTTGTCTATTGCTATAGGTCTAATTCTGACTGTTTACTCCATAACTGTTTGTGTGTTCTACTTTCAGAGTAGCCTTCCACCTGACACAAATAGAAGCCAAGTAGTAGGAATGGGTTATCTGATTTTGGAGAACCATACAGGGAGCAAGACACATACCATGGGAAATAGCCTGTTAAATCCATGGAATTCTGCTGTCCCTTCCACTTTCCGAAGCTGTCGGTTTTATTTGACAATAGAACAAATTCAAAGTGCAATTTGTAAAAAGATATACAGAAACATACAAAGTATGATCCTAATTTGTTAAAGTAACACAGAAACTTTCAAAACATAATAAAAATTTCTAAAATCAATGTTGTATCTAAACCTAAATACATTCAAATACAAAAGAGAAAGTGCAAAGCTTAAATGTAATAAAATGTAAAGGACACAATCTGAAATGTAAAGTAAGATTAAATTACAAAGCAGTAAGTGTAAATGTAACAAAACGCTCATGTCATGCAGTGCTAAATTACACTGAGCTTTTTTCTCCTTCACAAACAAAAATGCAGAGAAGACCCTTTAGTGAAGTAAAGCAAAATGTGTCTGTCTAGAATCTCGTAAGAGATCTTGCATTGCTGGAGGTTTCCTCCCTTTTTTTTTAACCTTTGTAAGTTTGCACTATAATTTCTCTCCAAGCCAGATAATCTTTTCTCGTCAGACCATCTCTCATTCTCTGTTTCACTCTCTTTCTCTCTCTCATTATCTTCCTCCCCCCTCTCTCTCTCTCTCTTTCTTACTTTCTCTCTCTATCTCTCTTTCTCTCCATCATTATCCTCTTTCTTTCTTTTGTTCTCTCTCTCTCTCTCTCTTTCTTTCTTTCTTTCTTCTCTTGTGAGTTCAGATTTTTTTAGTGAATCGATTTCTTTCAATAACTTACAGACTAGAAAGGTTGGCGGAGCTATTTATGTATCCAGCCCAGCATGCCTTAGCTTGGGATGTATTTTAAACTAGTATACTAGTTTAATAAACATGCTAAACAGATATCCAACTGGTTTTCTATTTGTAACTTACAACTATTTTATTAGCAATTGACACCTGTGCCCCACTGTGTTTTGTAAGATTGCTACGAAAGTGCACATCATGAGTTTGATTGCCTATATAACAATCTGCAGTGTTCATCATGGTGAGCTGTACATTATGCTGTTAATATGTATGAGCTAAAACAATACTGTATATATTTGCATCTCTTTATATTGTAGCATATTATTTATTAATAAAATTCAAAAATGCACTGAAAACCTGATCCAGCAAAACTGCAGCTAAACTGTTCCACAAAGTGCAAAGTGTTAAAACAAACACGTTAGTCTTAAGCAAATAAATGAATTAATCCTTTAAGCAGGAGCACAACATCTTAACCCCTTGAGTGCTAACGATGGCTCAGAGCCGTCGCTAGCACTCAACCACCTTTTGAGCAATCTGGGGGCTCCCACTGACTCCCAACCTGGCGATCGGGCCTGTATAGTGACAGGCATCGCCGGGGATTTCTGTTACGTGCGGTGATGTCATGTGCAATGAGGTGATGACGTCACCGTGCAACTTTATTTAAAATTAACAATACAAAGTATAGGGAAAGGGGGCATGCTGCTTAGAAGCCTGTATCTCAGTCATCTAAGCAGCTACAGACCCCCAAGACCCACTGTTGGAAAGGTAATCGCCTAGCCTTTCCAACGATATAAGTATTGGGGATCTGGGGGTGAAGTCTTTTTTTTTAATAGTAAAAAATAGAAACATTTAAAAAAAAAAAAAAATAGCACTAAAGGGTTTTAAAGGGATATAAAACCCAATTGTTTTCTCTTTCATGATTAAGATAGAACATATAATTTTAAACAACTTTCCAATTTACTTCTATTATCAAATGTTCTTCATTTTCTTGTTATCCTTTGTTGAAAAGCAGGAAGGTAAGTTCAGGAGCGTGCATGTGTCTGCAGCAATATATGGCATCAGTTTTGTAACAATGTTATACATTAGCAGATGGCAGCACTATTTCCTGTCATGTAGTGCATACACCTAGATTACAAGTTTTGCGTTAGAGGCTGTGAGGTGCTAACGAGCAGTTTTCCCTCACCGCTCACTTACAGACAGCGCTGGTATTACGGGCTTTTACAAACCCGGCGTTAGCCGCAAAAAAGTGAGCGTAGAGGAAAATTTAGCTCCACATCTCACCTCAATACCAGCGCTGCTTACGTTAGCGGTGAGCTGCTAAAACGTGCTCGTGCATAATTTCCCCATAGGAATCAATGGGGAAGAGCCGGCTGAAAAAAACCTAACACCTGCAAAAAAGCAGCGTAAAGCTCCTAACGCAGTCACATTGATTCCTATGGGGAAATAAAAGTTATGTTTACACCTATCACCCTAACATGAACCCTGAGTCTAAACACCCCTAATCTTACACTTATTATCCCCTAATCTGCTGCCCCCGACATCGCCGACACCTACATTATATTTATTAACCCCTAATCTGCCACTCCGGACACCGCTGCCACCTACATTATATTATTAACCCTAATCTGCCACTCCGGACACCGCCGCCACCTACATTATATTATTAACCCATAATCTGCCGCTCCGGACACCGCCACCACCTACATTATACTTATGAACCCCTAATCTGCCATCCCCAACATTGCAGACACTTACATTTTATTTATTAACCCCTAATCTGCCGTCCCCTATGTCGCCGCAACCTACCTAAATTTATTAACCCCTAATCTGCCGCCCCCAACATCGCCGCCACTATAATAAAGTTATTAACCCCTAAACCTAAGTCTAACCCTAACCCTAACACTCCCTAACAAATATAATTTAAATAAATCTAAATAAAAATACTACAATTAACTAACGGCGAGATCACAAGTTTTGCGTTAGCCTTAAAAAGCAGCGCTAAGGGGTCCTAACGCTGCTTTTTATCTAACGCTGGTATTACAAGTTTGGCAGGTAGAGGCTCACCGCTCACTTTTCTTCCGTGACTTTTCCATACCGCAAATCCCCTTACGTCAATTGCGTATCCTATCTTTTCTATGGGATTTGCCTAACGCTGGTATTACAAGTCTTGGAAGAAGTGAGCGGTAGACCCTCTCCTGTCAAGACTTCTACCGCATATAAAAGTCAGTAGTTAAGAGTTTTATGGGCTAACGCCGTAACATATAACTCTTAACTAAAGTGCTACAAAGTACACTAACACCCATAAACTACCTATTAACCCCTAAACCGTGGCCCCCCCACATCAAAAACACTATAATAAATATTTGTAACCCCTAATCTGCCGACCGGACATCGCTGCCACCTACATTATACTTATGAACCCCTAACCTAATCTGCTGCCCCTAACATCAACGCAACCTACATTATATTTATTAACCCTTAATCTTCCGCCCCCAACGTTGCCGCAAAATAACTACATTTATTAACCCCTAATCTGCCGACTGGACATCGCCGCTACTTTAATAAATGTATTAACCCCTAAACCGCTGTACTCCCGCCTCTCAAACACTAGTTAATTTTTATTAACCTCTAATCTGCCTGCCCTAACATCGCCGACACCTACTTACATTTATTAACCCCTAATCTGCCACCATCAACGCCGCCGCTACTATAATAAAGTTATTAACCCCTAAACCTAAGTCTAACCCTAACACCCCCTAATTTAAATATAATTTAAATAAATCTAAATAAAATAACTACAATTACATAAACTATTCCTATTTAAAACTAAACACTTACCTTTTTTTTCAGCCATCTCAGCCTCATTGTTTCCTAAGGGGAAATCGTGCACGAGCACGTTTAGCCAGTTTACCGCTACCGTATGCAACGCTGGTATTACAGTGAGAAGTGGAGCTAAATTTGCTCAACGCTCACTTTTCTGAGGCTAACGCAGACATTCAGAAAACTTGTAATACCAGCGTTGTCTTAAGTGAGCGGTGGATAAAGAAGGCTTGTTAGCACCGCAAGTCTTTACCAACAAAACTCGTAATCTGGCAATAAATTATTCCTATTTAAAACTAAATACTTACCTATAATATAAACCCTAAGCTAGCTACAATATAACTAATAGTTACATTGTAGCTAGCTTAGGGTTTATTTTTATTTTACAGGCAACTTTGTATTTATTTTAACTAGGTACAATAGTTATTAAATAGTTATTAGCGTTGTCTTAAGTGAGCGGTGGATAAAGAAGGCTTGTTAGCACCGCAAGTCTTTACCAACAAAACTCGTAATCTGGCAATAAATTATTCCTATTTAAAACTAAATACTTACCTATAATATAAACCCTAAGCTAGCTACAATATAACTAATAGTTACATTGTAGCTAGCTTAGGGTTTATTTTTATTTTACAGGCAACTTTGTATTTATTTTAACTAGGTACAATAGTTATTAAATAGTTATTAGCTATTTAATAACTACCTAGTTAAAATAAAGACAAATTTACCTGTAAAATAAAACCTAACCTAAGTTACAATTACACCTAACACTACACTACAATTAAATTAATTACCTAAATTAAATACAATTAATTACAATTAAATAAAATTATCTAAAGTAGGAAAAAAAAACACTAAATTACAGAAAATAATAAAGAAATTACAAGATATTTAAACTAATTACACCTACTCTAATCCCCCTAACAAAATAAAAAAAAGTCCCCCAAAATAAAAAAGCCCTACCCTACATTAAATTACAAATAGCCCTTAAAAGGGCCTTTTGAGGGGCATTGCCCCAAAGTAATCAGCTCTTTTACCTGTAAAAAAAAATTACAATACCCCCCAACATTAAAACCCACCACCCACACAACCAACCCTACTCTAAAACCCACCCAATCCCCCCTTAAAAAAACTTAACACTAACCCCTTGAAGATCACCCTACCGGGAGACGTCTTCACCCAACCGGGCAGAAGTGGACCTCCAGACGGGCATAAGTCTTCATCCAACTGGGCAGAAGTGGTCCTCCAGACGGGCAGAAGTCTTCATCCAGACAGCATATTCTATTTTCATCCATCCAGCATGGAGCGGGTCCATCTTCAAGACATCCGAAGCGGAGCATCCTCTTCATCTGACGGCCAACGACTGAATGAAGGTTCCTTTAAATGACGTCATCCAAGATGGCGTCCCTTCAATTCCGATTGGCTGATAGAATTCTATCAGCCAATTGGAATTAAGGTAGAAAAAATCCTATTGGCTGATTGGATCAGCCAATAGGATTGAACAGGCATTCTATTGGCTGATTGGAACAGCCAATAGAATGCCAGCTCAATCCTATTGGCTGATCCAATCAGCCAATAGGATTGAAGTTCATCCGCCAGATGGATGAAGATAGAAGATGCCGTCTGGATGAAGACTTCTGCCCATCTGGAGGACCACTTCTGCCCAGTTGGATGAAGACTTCTGCCTGTCTGGAGGTTCACTTCTGCCCGGTTGGGTGAAGACATCTCCCGGTAGGGTGATCTTCAAGGGGTTAGTGTTAGGTTTTTTTTAAGGGGGGATTGGGTGGGTTTTAGAAAAGGGTTGGTTGTGTGGGTGGTGGGTTTTAAGGTTGGGGAGGGGAATTGTAATTTTTTTTTACAGGTAAAAGAGCTGATTACTTTGGGGTAATGCCCAGCAAAAGGCCCTTTTAAGGGCTGTTTGTAATTAAGTGTAGGGTAGGGCTTTTTTTATTTTGGGGGGCTTTTTTATTTTGTTAGGGGTATTTGATTAGGTGTAATTAGTTTAAAAATCTTTTAATTTCTTTATTATTTTCTGTAATTTAGTGTTTGTTTTTATTCGTACTTTAGATAATTTTATTTAATTGTAATTAATTGTATTTAATTTACGTAATTAATTTAATTATAGTGTAGGGTTAGGTGTAATTGTAACTTAGGTTAGGTTTTATTTTACAGGTAAATTTGTCTTTATTTTAACTAGGTAGTTATTAAATAGTTAATAACTATTGTACCTAATTAAAATAAATACAAAGTTGCCTGTAAAATAAAAATAAACTCTAAGCTAGCTACAATGTAACTATTAGTTATATTGTAGCTAGCTTAGGGTTTATTTTATAGGTAAGTATTTAGTTTTATATAGGAATAATTTAGTTAATTGTATTAATTTTATTTAGATTTATTGTAATTATATTTAAGTTAGGGGGTGTTAGGGTTAGGGTTAGACTTAGGTTTAGGGGTTAATACATTTAATATAGTGGCGGCGACGTTGGGAGCGGCAGATTAGGGGTTAATAAATGTAGGTAGGTGACGGCGATGTTAGGGATGGCAGATTAGGGGTTAATATTATTTAACTAATGTTTACGAGGCGGGAGTGTGGCGGTTTAGGTGGTTAATATGTTTATTATAGTGGCAGCGATGTCCGGTTTGGCAGATTAGGGGTTAAAATATTTATTTTAGTGTTGGCGATGTGGGAGGACCTCGGTTTAGGGGTTAATAGGTAGTTTATGGGTGTTAGTGTACTTTTTAGCACTTTAGTTAAGAGTTTTATGCTACGGCGTTGTAGTGTAAAACTCTTAACTACTGACTTTCAAATGCTGTACCAGGCTTGACAGGAGAGGGTTTACCGCTCACTTTTAGTCAGACTCGTAATACCAGCGCTATGCAAGTCCCATTGAAAATATAGGATACGCAATTGACGTAAGTGGATTTGCGGTATTTCCGAGTTTGGCCAAAACAGTGAGCGGTACACCTGTACCTGCAAGACTTGTAATACCAGTGGGCGTTAAAAAGCAGCGTTAGGACCTCTTAACGCTGCTTTTTTAACCCTAACGCACAACTCGTAATCTAGGCCATAGTTTTTACAGTGTACTGAGCATATCACTGACACTGCTATAACTTTAAATAGAATCATTTTTGCTAATACATATGTGCAACTTAAATACTGGGAAAAAAATCACGTGCATTTCAATTCTAGGTTTTATGTGCCTTTAACACTTTTTTAACCATAACAAAAGAAAATAGAATGAGGTACCAAATATTCGTCTTAGTTAAAGTTTGATGGCAGTAAACATGGTGGTGAGTCAGGGCAGAATTCCTTACTAGGCAATTCTGGTCAAAGTCAGTATTTCTTTCATGTGGCAAGAGTCCATGAGCTAGTGACGTATGGGATATACATTCCAACCTGGAGGGGGCAAAGTTTCCCAAACCTCAAAATGCCTATAAATACACCTCCCACCTCATTCATACTTCAATTCTACAAACTTTGCCTTCGTTGGAGGAAGCAAGTCGTGCTTGATTACTTCTGTGAAAGGCGCTTTTAAGCATTTTGAAGCCCAGTTCCTCTCAAAGTACAGTGTTTGTCTGAGGGATGTGCCTAATGATGTCATGTCTTCACCTATGGGAAATCTATTCTAAAGCTCTCTGTAAATTCGGTTGTGGGGATTCATCTGCCACCTCCCTTTACAGATCGATATTATACTCCTCTACCATTACCTCTGCTGATATGTTTCAGTACTGGTTTGACTGGCTGCTATATGTGGATGCGTGTCTTCAGGTAAGTATATATCTTTTTTTAAGACACTCTCAGCTATGTTTGGCACTTTATATTTTTAAAGTTTTAAATATATATTGCATATATTTGCCATGAGTCAGGTCTATGTTTATTTCCATTTGTAGTCTAACAGTTTCAGCATGGAAAATTATGTTTGGAGAATTTTAGTAAATTTTTTGTTACCTGAGGTTCCAGCTAGTTGTATCTTCAGGCTTGTTTTTCAAATTTTCGCTGGCAAATTAGGATTTCGATGGCTCAAAATGCTTCTATTTATTGCGTCATTCTTGGCATGAAATTTTTTGGCGCAAAGGTTGCGTTTGTTGTGACGCGAGTCACGTAATTTCTTGCATCTTTGTTGATGTGAATTTTTTGGTGTGAAGTCGCACCTGTTATCACGCGAATTGTGTCATTTTCTGTTAACCTTGGTGCCAAAAGTTTTTTTCTCAGCATTTGTGTCATCTTTGTTGGCTTCATTTTTGACGCCAAAAATTTTGTTATATTAAGTCTCTCCCTCTTTACTCTCTGCTTTTATTTGTTACAGAGGGCTATGATATTTGCTTTTGTTTTTCATATAAGCATTTTTCCCATTCCTGAAACTGCTATTTTGTGGAAATTGGATATTTTGTTTAAATGTTATTTATTTTTTTCAAGAAGTTTCAAACTGATCCTGCCTCTGATGTTACTGTAGAAGCTATGCTGCTTGTACACAATTTCTACCAAAGTTAAGTGTGTATATTGTTTTATTAGCTGATTTTATTTCTTCAGCTCAAATATGTGGCACTTGTTATGTTTTATTATTCATACTGATAATGTTTCTATAGTACATATACATCTACTGTTTTACCTTCACAGTTTAATGTACATGATACATCTAAAGAGTATTTTAAAAAATCACTGCAGTTTTTATTTTTTGAAAAATGTATTTTCTCTCCAAGAGTAAAACTAATTTTAGCTTTCATTCTTGTGAAGTCATGCACCAGTCCAATATGAGGACTATGGGCCATTAATCTCTAGAAATATGTTGTGCATAAACATGCATTTTGGGTAGTTTTAACATAACATGAGTAGAATGGATTGTTTTTGACACAAACTCTATGGGCACCATTTATTAACAAGCAGGCATTCAGGGCTTGAGAGGCAGCCCCCCCCCCCCACATGCTCTCACACAATCAATTGCTTGTCAGTCATCACAGACAAATCAGTATTGGATGATTTAACCTCTCTGTTTTAGGCTAACCATGGCTCCTAAACATCATATGCAGTTAGCTAATAGGTGTTTCATGTCTTTTATAAAGGGTCAGCAAAGTCAAAACAAAAGTTTCATGATTCAGATAGAGCACAGAATTAAAAAAAAAAAAAAAAGCTTTCCAATACACGCGTGGATTCAGATTCTTTGTTAGGATCTGAATGTGGAAGAAGATGGATGCTTTGCAAAGATCTTAGTGTGTTGCACTTTCACAAGAATAAATCCACGTTCTTCCTCATTCAGATTCTAACTGTAATTGTGATTCCTTTTTTCTTTTCTTTTTTTCTTTTAAATAGTTTTTATTCAGAAATACAAAATTAATTAATACAAAATCAAGAAAAAGTTCACAATCTTATCCAGCAGGACTTCGTATATATAAACCTTTCTTTACATTCTTTACATAAAAAGTAGGCAATTCAACTTTATCGCTTATATAGGTTTCATCATAGTTTTCTTTAATACAGGTTAATCCAAGATACTTTAATAGAGGCAGAAGCAAAAGAAAAAGCTACCTCTATGTTAAAATACAGTAACCTAAATTTGCACTGATTAATCTTACTAATGCCATCCAAGTCTGATTTAAAAGCACTGCCAGCTTGAGTATGAACAAACCCAAACAAACCCATGCTAAACCAGAGCACCGTACATACATTGGCCCCAAACAGCCACAACACACAAACAAAAATTAAATAAATATATAATTATGTAAATCACTCCTCTTCCACTCTCCCGCCCCCCCCCCCCTATTCTCCGGACGACCCAACTCTCATTCTACATCCCTAACACAATCTCCTTCAGGCATAGTTTGGTTAATTTTCAACTGAAAATCTTTCCCCAAGTACTCAATCAAGTTCCCCCAAACTATTTTGTAATTCTTAACCCCCATGGGTTTATAAAATTTGGTATCAAGTGCCTCCATAGGGCCTGTCTAGCTAACTGATCTTTTATTGAGTTGATTGATGGAATATCCTTCTTTATCCACTTCTTAAAGATCAGAGATCTAACTAGCATTATTCCCATTGAATAAATTTGTACTTAGGCCCCCATTCCGGTACCTTATTTACAAATAGTATGTTTTCTACTGTTATTTTAATCATTATCCTTAAAATTCAAGGGAAAAAAAATTCAACCTTACTCCACATTTGTCTTAATTTTGGACATGTCGCCAATAGATGGACAATATTGGGGTCTGTTCTCTACATTTCCTACATATATTCTCAATTTGCAGATTCCATTTTTTGTGCTCTTCTCGGAATAATATAGTCAAATTGTATCTAAAATGAGACTCTCTGAAACTAACCGACCCTGTATAACCCCAAAACTCTTTTCTATCTTATCGCCTGAACTAAATAGGGGAGAGATTTTATCCCATCTATCGTTATACATTTTAATTCATTTATCCTCCACCTTACTTTGTAGAATAACATATATTGACGCTATTAAACATTTTTTTTTTGTTTTAGGACAGTCCAATAGGTGATGCCTATGGCCTAACTCCGGTACAATTCTGATCATCTGACATAGATAATGGTTTACCTGTTTGAAGTACAGCCAATCTTTTTTATGGATCTTATATAACCTTTGCAAGTCACTAAATTTACAGTATATGGTTTCATCGTTAAAGGGTCAATTAAGTGTTTAAGTAAAGCAATACCCTTATTTTCCGAAACCTGAAATACCCCACTTTTTATCCCAGGTTGACATCTCAGATTTCCCAGAAGGGGCAAGCATTTTGAGATAGTATAACTCCCTCCATTCATCTTCATCGATTTTCTCCAAGTTACAAGTATATACTTTAATAATGGATGGGAAAATATTCCTGATCCCAACTCCTTATTTGATGCATGAAGCAGAAAAACTAAAGAGTGAGGACTACATATAAATTCATCCATATTACAATTTGTAAAATAGTTTTTTGCTCTATCCAGTCCAGAGGGCACCTCAGGAGTGATATTTGATTGTATAATTTAATATTAGGTAAGGCCAGACCCCCTTTTATCCTTGCTAGATATAACTTGTCTAGACTAATCCTAGGTTTTTTCCCTCCCCAAAGGAAATATCTCAAGGCCCTTGAAAATTTAATAAGATCTAATTTTTTAATAGCCAAAGTTAGCATTCTGAGAGGGTATAATATTCTTGGAAGAATAAACATTTTAAAAGCTGCCACTCTCCCTGATAAGGAAAGTGGCAAGTTCAACCGCTTATTTAAACTCTCAACACCCTTTTGGAGAATTGCTAATATATTAAGGTCGTACAATTTAGTTGGATCAGGTGAGAGGTGTATACCCAAATATTTCAAACTCTTTACCTCAATAAATGGATAAATCTTTTCCCTATTTATTGTTCTTTTTAACCATAAGATATTTGACTTTGAATAGTTTATCTTATATCCCGAAATTTTCCCATATTCCTCCAGAACACTTACTATCTTATCAACTTAATTTTCAAGGGAGGCTACACACAACAGTAAATCATCCGCAAAAAGTGCTAATTGGAAATTTTCTTTACCTACTCTAACACCCTCCAGCAACTCCCTGAGTCTGCTAGCCAGAGGCTCCAGAACCAATTCAAACAAAAGAGGTGACATGAGGCAGCCTTGCCTGGTGCCCCTAGCCAGACAGAAGAAGGGTGACATACAGTTATTAACTAAAATGGAGGCGTCAGCATCCAAATATACATTAGACACTAAATTTAAGAAATTCCTTTTCAAACCAAACCTCCTCAAAGTCTCAAACATATATTTTTACTCGACTCTCTTGAAGGCCTTCTCTGCATCCAAAGATAGCAGGAAGGCCTCCGGCAGAGCCGAGATATCAGTGGCTCCAATGTCTCCATTATATTGACAAATGACCTGTAAAATTTTCCTAATATTTAACTTGGGCATTCTTCCCATAAAAAAAACCTGCTTGGTCCATATGTAAAAGTTTAGGTAAAATTGGTTTCAGTCTATCTGCTATTATCTTCATAAAAATCTTGTAATCAAGGTTTAAAAGCAAGATGGGTCTATACGAGGACACCTAAGTAGGGTCTTTATCATCTTTAGACAGTAAAATAATATTTACTGATTTAAATTGAGCTGTCATTTTTTCGTTCTGTTGAAAATATTGTTCATAAAGTTCCTTAAGGTGCTAAATGATCTCTTCCTTTAATAACCAATAAAATTCATGGGGGAGCCCATCGGGTCCCGGCGCCTTCCCTTTCCTCATATGTCTCATAGTATTAATAATTTCCTTATCAGTAATGGATGCATTCAGTATCTCAATATCTTCTGAGCCTATTACAGGTAACTTTGAGTCTCTTAGAAACCTCTGAATCACCCCCAACTCAGGGTTCTGTGAGGTGTATAGATTTTCATAATATTTCTGAAAAAGTGCGGTTATCTCCTCTGAGTTATTAGTAGTTATTGCTCCTTCTTTAATTAGCCCTATTGGTTTTCTCTTTTTGGATTTATTAAAGAGGCTCGCTAGATATTTTTCCGCCTTATTTCCAAATCTTTCAAACTGTATCTGATTTTTAAACAACGCTTTTCCTGCTGCAGTTAGTAAAAACAGGTCTCTATCTTTTTTGGCTATGAAGTAACTATCTCTGTTTCCCCTGGAGGGATGCAATCTAAGGCGGGAATATGCAGCTGAAAGGTTATTAGGGTATTATTATTTCAATATTCCCTTCTTTCTTTAAGTGGATTACATAGGATGTTATCTCGGCTTTTAAGGTCACTTTGGCTGCTTCCCAAAAAATTGCCTTATTCTCCCTATGCTCTATATTATTAATTCCGTACTCCCTCCACCTAAGTTTCAAGAATTCTACAAATTTAATAGACTTAGTTAGATAATTAGGAAAATGAAAAGAATTATAGTTGGCTTTAACTGGTTCGTTTAGGATCATCACAATGGTCTGAAATAACAAAGTCTTGGATACTTACTTCCCCTACTCTCTGTATTAAGGAATTTGATACTAAAAATAGATCCAATCTGGATAAGGTATTATGAGCTTTGGACATACAGGTAAATTCTAAACTATTAGGATTGAAGAGCCTCCAAATATCTGCTACTTTATGACCCAGTGTAAATTTTGAAAATACCTTTTTTCATATTGCAACTGTGATTTCCGAATTTTATATATCTGATTATTTAACAGTTTTTTTCATTCTAATAAGGAGTTAGGGGTCACATTAAAGTCACCCATAAATATCAACTTTTTATCAATCCCTTTATCTAGAATTCTATACATTTTATTCCAAAATTTCCAATCCACGTTATTGGGCCCAAAGATATTCCAATTTACATACGCTACCTTATTTATATTAATATGAATGAAAACAAAACTCCCCTACTTATCAATTATTTTCTTTTTTATTTCATAATCTAATTTCTTATTTATCAAAATCGCTACCCCTCTTGCTGCTTTATAGTATGAGGCACTAATGACCTTGCCTAGCCAATTTTCTTTAATCTGTAAGTGTTCCACTTCAGAAAGGTGGGTTTCTTGCAAGCTTATAATATCTGCTTTTTTCTTACTCAGGAAATTAAGAATAGCTTTACGCTTAATCGGGGAGTGGATTCCTCCCACATTCCATGATATTATTTTAACCATTATTAATTATATTATATATATCTCCAAGATTAGTCATCATAGGGGAGGAGGGAGGGAGAGAGGGGAGTGGAGAAAACAAAAAAAAAACAAAAAAACACTCAAAATCCGCATACTACACCCACCAAACAAATATGCCTCAATAGGCGACACTTTCATGCTAAGGTTCTCTATTTCACCTTTCATTAGTTTTGTCTATCATAATCTTAAATCTGGCTTCCCTTCCAGGGCTAAAATGAAGAAAAAAACAAAACAAAAACTTTATACCTTATTTTAAGCAACTTTATAATTTACTCCTATTAGCAAATTTTCTACATTCTCTTGGTATCTTTATTTGTAAAGCAAGAATGTAAGTTTAGATGCCGGCCCATTTTTGGTGAACAACCTGAGTTGTTCTTGCTGGTTGGTGGATTAATTTAATCGACCAATAAGCAAGTACTTTCCAGGGTACTGAACCAAAAAATTGCTTAGATGCCTTATTTTTCAAATAAAGATAGCAAGAGAACGAAGAAAAACTGATAATATGAGTAAACTAGAAAGTTGCTTAAAATTGCATGTTCTATCTGAATCACAAAAGAAAAAATTTGGGTTCAGTGTCCCTTTAACTATACTTGCAAAAGTATTAATTGTGCATTGGATAGATATGAAAACAAGCCAAATACATATATTCTGTGTATATTACAACACTTCACTGTTTGTCGGGGAGCCAGGAATCAAACTTAGACGAGAAGTGCAAATATAATCACACCTTTATTAATAGCAAAAAATAATAAAAAAAGTCCACAAGTCAAATAACAAGCCAGGAATCAAAACCAGAGCTGGTAGTCAGACGAGCCAAGTCAGGAGCCAAAGTGAATAGTCAGACGAGTCGGAATCAGGAACAAGGAGAACAGCAGAGTCAGGAACAAGCCAGGGATCAGGAACCAGGAGGGACATCAGACAGCCAGGTAATACACAGGAGCTCTCACAAACAGGTCTGAGACAATGCAAGGGTAAAGCATACTGAATAGAGGCCCTTTAAATAATAAGTGATGACATCACAATTCTGAGACTGCATCCTGTCTCACACAGATGATGTACACCAGTCTGGCCATAAAAGGAAGTGCAGGAAATGAGCAGCATCACACAGTATGCACCAGAGTCAGCAAGAGAGGTGAGTAAAATGGCTGCCAGCAGCACATGGCAAACAAAACAGGGAAAAAACCCTGACAGTACCCTCCCCTCAACGACTCCTCCCCCGCGGGAGGACAAAAGGCTTATTGGGGAAACGGGCATGGAAGGCACGGAGGAGGGCGGGAGCATAAACATCAGAGGAGGGAACCCATGAACGCTCCTCCAGACCATAGCCCCTCCAGTGAACCAAATACTGTACGTGGCCCCTGAACATACAAGAGTCAATAATGCTGCTGACCTCATACTCCTCATGGTTGTCAACAAAGATAGGACAGGGGCGAGGCAACACAGTGGTAAACCGATTACAAACCAATGGTTTCAAGAGGGAGACATGAAAAACATTGGAGATGCGCATTGCAGGAGGAAGGTCAAGAGCGTAGGCCACAGGATTGACCCGTCAGAGTATTCAAAAAGGACCAACATAATGGGGAGCCAGTTTATTGGAAGGCACACAAAGGTTCAAGTTGTGGGAGGACAGCCAAACTCTCTCACCAAACTGGTAGGAAGGCGCAGGCAGATGCCTACGATCAGCCTGGAACTTTTGGTGCTGCATAGAACGATGAAGGCAATCCTGAATCTGCACCCACGTGGAACAGAGTTGCCGGAGATGCTCCTCCAAAGCCAGAAAACCCTGAGACATGAATTAATCGGGCAACAAGGATGGTTGAAACACATAATTCGCCATGAACGGGGATAACTTGGAGTTAGCATTAATATCACTATTACGAGCAAACTCTGCCCAAGGTAACAGTTCAGACCAATTATTGTGGTGATCTGAGACATAGCAAAGTAGGATCTGTTTCAGAGCTTGATTAGACCGTTCAGCAGCCCCATTGGATTGAGGGTGATATGCCGAGGAGAAGGAAAGCTGGATCCCCATTTGAGCACAAAAGGAACGCCAAAATCTGGAGACAAACTGGCTACCCGGGTCCGACACTATCTCCTTGGGTAACCCATGTAAATGGAAGACCTCCCAGGCAAAAATTGAAGCAAGCCCCTTAGCGGTAGGCAACTTCTTCAAGGGAATGCAATGTGACATTTTAGAAAAACGGTCAACCACCATAAGGATAACAGTATTGCCATTAGAAACAGGGAGCTCAACAATGAAGCCCATGGAAAGATGTGTCCAAGGACGCTCACCATTAGCAATAGGTTGAAGAAGACCCACAGGAAGACGTTGAGGAGTCTTATTCTGTGCACAAACTGAGCAGGAGGCAACATACACAGCAACATCAGAACGAAGAGCTGGCCACCAGAATTGTCGAGTGACAGACCAAATCATTTGGTTCTTGCCTGGGTGACCTGCGGCTTTAGGATAGTGGTAAGTGTGCAAAAGTTTAGTTTGAAGATTCTCAGGAACAAAACACTTACCACTAGGTTTCTCAGGAGGTGTATTGGTTTGTGCAGCCAGGATCTCCTCCCCCAAGGGAGAAGTCAAATTAGTATGTACGGTAGCCAAAATATGGTCAGGAGGTATAACTGGAGTAGGTACAGACTCCTCCTTGTACAGAGGAGAAAATTGAAGAGAGAGGGCATCAGCCCTAACATTCTTACTACCACGCAGGTAGGAGACCACATAATTAAACCGAGACAAAAATAGCGCCCATCTGGCCTGTTGGGGCGACAAACATTTTGCTTCAGATAGATAAGTTAAATTCTTGTGGTCAGTAAGAATGAGCACTGGCACGCTAGTACCCTTGAAAAGATGCCTCCATTCCTTGAGTGCCAAAATTATGGCCAGTAATTCCCTGTCGCCAATTTCATAATTGCACTCCGCTGGAGACAATTTCTTAGAGAAGAAACCACACAGATGTAAGGAACCGTGAGGTGTAGGACGTTGAAACAAGAGGCACCTACTCCAGTCTCAGATGCATCGACCTCAAGAACGAAAGGCAGGACAGGGTTAGGATGAGCCAGAACTGGAGCGGCAGCAAAGGCAGTCTTAAGACTATCAAAGGCCTTAATGGCAGTAGGTGACCAATGGAGTGGATCATTCTCTTTACGGGTCATGTCTGTGATAGGTTTGACCAAGGAAGAAAAGTTTTGAATAAACTTTCTATAGTAATTGGCGAACCCCAAAAAACATTGAAT
The DNA here is from genome assembly GCF_027579735.1 of Bombina bombina. NCBI lineage: Eukaryota > Metazoa > Chordata > Amphibia > Anura > Bombinatoridae > Bombina > Bombina bombina. Next base: position 72,630,745 of record NC_069499.1, read on the forward strand.
AGACCGAAGACCAACTGGGCGAGGCCACTGCAGAACTGCAGATAACTTGTCAGGATCCATGGAGAACCCTGCAACAGAGATAACATAACCTAGGAAGGTTACTTGAGTCTGATGGAACTCACATTTCTCGATTTTACAAAACAGGCCGTTCTCACGTAGTCTCTGAAGAACCCGTGTAACATCAGAATGATGAGCCTCAAGTGTGGGTGAGTGTATGAGGATGTCGTCTAAGTACACCACAACACACTGTTGCAACATATCTCGTAGAACATCATTAATAAATTCCTGGAAAACAGCAGGAGCATTACATAGGCCAAAGGGCATTACAAGATACTCATAATGCCCGCTCCTGGTGTTAAATGCTGTTTTCCATTTGTGACCCTCCTTGATCCTAACGAGATTGTACGCTCCTCTCAAATCAAGTTTAGTAAATACCGTAGCTCCCTTGAGGCGGTCAAAGAGTTCCGTAATGAGCAGAATAGGGTAAGCATTCTTAATGGTAAGATGATATAGACCCCTATAATCGATGCATGGTCTTAACTTGCCATCCTTTTTTCTTCACAAAGAAGAAGCCAGTCCCTGCAGGAGAGCAGGATTTGCAGATGATCCCCCATGACAGAGCATCAGCAACATACTCCTCCATAGCACAATTCTCCGCAACAGACAGAGGGTAAACCCGGCCCCGAGGAGGAATGGCTCCGGGTTGCAGGTATATGGCACAATCGTAAGACCGGTGAGGAGGCAACGTATTGGCACGCACCTTGTCAAAAAGTCTAGGAAATCTCGGTACTCCTCTGGCAATTGAGATACCGAAGATGTGCACAAGACTTTAACTGGTTTCCGAAGACAAGTGGAAATACATTGCGGAGACCACGACAAAATTTCGGACCTGCGCCAGTTGACACTGGTATTGTGTTTTTGGAGCCAGGGATAACCCAGAATAACCGGAAAATGCGGAGAGTTAATCACCTGGAACTGGAGGGTTTCAAAATGGAGAGCCCCAACAGCCATGGATAACGTAGCAGTTTCGTGAGTAACGAGTGCGGGCTGAAGGGGCCTGCCATCAATGGCCTCAATAGCAAGTGGAATGGACCGAGGCAAAATAGAAATGGAGTGCTTTGATACAAAAGCACTGTCAATGAAATAGCCCGCAGCACCGGAGTCAACAAGAGCCTGGGTGACTATGGAGGAGTCCAACCAGGAAAGGACAACCGTGACCAAAGGTTTCTCCTTTAGCGGTTCTGGGGACAAGGATAAACCACCCAAGGTCTGCCCCCGACAGGACCTTAGGTGTGAGCGTTTCCCGGGCGTGTAGGACAAGACTTCAAAAGGTGGCCCTGTAACCCACAAAGCCCCTCCTTCCTCCTAAAGGCCCTCTCCACCACGGAGAGACGCATGAATCCCAACTACATCGGCTCAGCAGTACCTGGTGACTCGGGACCAGGAGGCATGGGAGGAGAGGGAGGCATGGGTGGGAACAAACACGTAGGAGACAACGGAACAGGAGGCTTCCGCAAGCGCTCCTTGAAAGAGGGCCTCTCACTTAGTCTGATGTCAGTTAGGATCAAAAAAGACACCAATGCATCAAGTTCTTCTGGTAAATCTCTGGCAGTAACTTCATCTTTAATTGCATCAGAGAGCCCATGAAAGAAGGTGGCAACCAGGGTTTCATTGTTCCAACCTACCTCTGCGGCTAGCGTACAGAACTCAATGGCAAACTGAGCAACAGATCTTGTACCTTGCTGAATGGACATGAGTCGTTTAGCAGCAGAGGAGGAGCGAGCCAGAACATCAAATACCCTTTAAAAGAAGGCCACAAATCCAGGGTAATTTGAAATCACAGGTTTATTAGTCTCCCACAAAGGATTAACACAGACAAGAGCTGTGTCAGAGAGTAGCGAGATGAGAAATCCCACCTTAACTCTGTCAGAGGGAAACACCTGAGGTAACATCGCAAAGTAAATGCCCATCTGGTTCAAAAACCCTCTGCACTGATTAGGATCACCTCCATATCGCTGAGGTAGAGGTGGAGAACCGGACATGCTCCTGATAGGACTAGGTGCAGCAGCGGAAACAGGAGCAGCCATAACTTGTGGGACACTTTGGTCCAAATGTGCAGTGCGAGTCAGCAGGGTTTGCAGGGCTAGTGCAAATTGATCCAAGCGGTGATCCTGTTCATCCATCCTTTAAATTATGTCAGGTAAAGGTGGATTATTAGCACCATCAGGATTCATGGCCCTTGTGTAATGTCAGGGAGCCAGGAATCAGACTGAGATGAGAAGTGAAAAAATAATCACACCTTTATTAATAGCAAAAAATAATAAAAAGTCCACAAGTCAAATAACAAACCAGGAATCAAAACCAGAGCTGGTAGTCAGACGAGCCAAGTCAGGAGCCAAAGCGAATAGTCAGACGAGCCGGAATCAGGAACAAGGAGAACAGCAGAGTCAGGAACAAGCCAGGGATCAGGAACCAGGAGGGACGTCAGACAGCCAGGTAATACACAGGAGCTCTAAAAAACAGGTCTGAGACAAAGCAAGGGCAAAGCATACTGAACAGAAGCCCTTTAAATAATAAGTGATGACATCACAATTCTGAGACTGCATCCTGTCTCACACAGATGATGTACACCAGTCTGGCCATAAAAGGAAGTGCAGGAAATGAGCAGCATCACACAGTATGCACCAGAGTCAGCAAGAGAGGTGAGTAAAATGGCTGCCAGCAGCACATGACAAACAAAACAGGGAAAAAACTCTGACACTGTTGCTGAGTTTACATATTCAAGCACCTCTTTGCCCTTTACTAGTTGGTTATGTTTTACCTAAACACCCTTTATACATTAATTTAAAAAAAAACTTTTCTTTCAAAACCTCTTAGTGACTGGATTATAACTTTAGGGACCACTCTGAGTTTTATAGGTGCCAATTAGTTGTATTTATCTATCTACAATCAACATTGCATAATAAATTCAAAGTGCATTTCTACCCCTTAATAATTGAACATTATATCCAATTAGCTCTATTAAATGCCATTGTTATGCTTGCAGAAATACTAATTCTAGATTTAGTAGCTATAAAATCCAGCAAAATATATTCTAACAATATGTCTATTTAACCCTTAAACGTGCAACTTAAAGTGTCAGTAAACCTAAAAAATAATTATTATATAACATTATATTAGTGGTATCGTTATAAAACTTAATATTGCCTTTGAATTTTTTATAAATATGACAGTTTCTCAGACCCGCTCTCTGTACTCTGCTGAGCGGGTCTGCTTTTATTCCACAGTGCATCGGGCCAGCTGTATAGTCACAGCTCGGCCCGACCGCGCCATAACACTAAGTGCAGCTCGCTCCTGCTTTCAGACAGCCGGGCTGTGACTATACAGCTGGCCCAATGGGCTGTGGAATAAAAGCAGACCCGCTCAGCAGAATACAGAGAGTGGGTCTGAGAAACTGTCATATTTATAAAAAATTCAAAGGCAATATTAAGTTTTATAACGATACCACTAATATAATGTTATATAATTCTGCACTATGTGCAGAATTATATAACATTATTTTTAGGTTTACTGGCCCTTTAACTCTGCTTAGGAAATTGCCAGTTATACCTTAGCTGGCTGGAAAGGCAAGCAAAATACATTCTATGGGGCCTATTTATCAAAGGTCTTGCGGACCTGATCCGACAGTGCGGATCAGGTCCGCAAGACCTCGCTGAATGCGGAAAGCAATACGCTCTCCGTATTCAGCATTGCACCAGCAGCTCACAAGAGCTGCTGGTGCAACGCCGCCCCCTGCAGACTCTGCCGCCAGCAGGGGCATGTCAATCAACCCAATCGTACTCATCAGAGCAGGCGGACAGGGTTATGGAGCAGCGGTCTTTGTTTCCGCTGCTTCATAACTGCAGTTTCTGGCGAGTCTGATGAAACAGCTGTGATATTTGCTGAGAAACGCATCGCTATTGTCTTCTTGTACAAATAAAAGATTGTACTTTTACACTATCCATGCTCCTGTCTGATATTTACGGATCTTTGGATCTGCTGACCTCCGGCTCGTTTGGATATCCTGATTGGATAGCCCTGGTACCTGCCTCCTTGGTACGTGTTCTGACGTTGCTGCTGTGTCCTATGGGCGACTGAGAAGGTCCTGTGCTGCTCTGTATGGCACTCCGGTTGTGCCACCACTTCTGGTGAGAGGCTTTACATAGAGGCCCTGTGTCTCCTTTTGTCTTATCTTTGGCAGACTATACTGCTCTATGTGGCGCCTCTGTTTTTCCTTTTTAGGTCTCTTGTGAATCGGTTTCTGTGTAAAGAGAGCAGCCTTCTACTGACAACTACTCCACCCCCTTTCGGTCACAAGCGCACCTCTTGTGAGGATTCCCTAATCCTCCTCTGTTCTTCTCTGATGCCTGTAGCTTTTTATGCATTCTATTTTCTTTATAGTCATTATTTATAGTGTTCATTTTCTGTCCTTATTTATTATGCCACCTGTGATTTAAATACTGGTGGCTGTACGGTACAAATGCAACCTTTAAAATGACCCTGGATATTCAACTAAAGGTTATTAAGCTAATGTTGTATTACTGAAGCCCTAACACAAGTACAGCATTATCCCATACCTTATCCAAACACAAATCTAGACCTCATGTGCTATTTTGATTAGCGCTGACATTAATCTTGAGACATTTCAATTGTTATATTTCTGTATGAATCTATGTGATGGAAATTAGTGTCCTTCTAAATATAGTGATCTGAAGAACTTGATCTAATTACATTTGGGGCAATTCACTAGATTGCCTCAAAACTGCCCACAAACCATCCTGACTGTGCCCCTAGAGTCCAAGTCCCAGTCCCATATTCTTTAATGAATCTGCTGAATACAGTAAGATATTAAATGATGAGTCCAGAGAGACCTCAGTCAATTATGTCCACTAACATGTTGGACAGAGTATTTTTAGATAATTTTAAGAGTATTTACATGGACATACATGTCCCTACAACAAATTTATAAACAGTTTAGCAGCATATGACCCACTAGTGATTTGGAGGTGTGGCATGTCACAGGTGGGGTCGGGACATGTTTTGGGTGGGCTTGGGTGGAGTTAGGTATGTCCTGGACAAAGCTTGGGTAGTCCATAAATGTTGGTACAATTGCCTTAGCCAGTGACACTTAATGAGACAGCATGGAGGTAAGTGGTTAAGATTCCCTGAAAGGCTTTCTGGGATAGAGAGGTCAGGGGATTAGTGGTGTATGGCCGGCCAGTGTTTAGGAACCGTGGTATGTCACAGGTAGGGTTGGGGCATGCTTTGGGTGGGCTTGGGTGGAGTTGGGTATGTCCTGGACAGAGCTGGGGTAGTCCAAAAAATTTGTGACAATTGCCTTGGATGGAAAAACTTAACCAAAAAGTAAGGAGGTCAGAGGTTAAGTGTATAACACTTTGTTGCTGTTTTTTTTTTTTTTTAAATGTATTTCTCTTTTTTTAATAATCTATGTTTCTTTCATACAGGTGGTGAGAGTCCAGATCCTTTACTCTTGGGAATTACTCTACTGTTTGTTCATTCCAGGATAATGATGATGTAGTGCCTCCTGCCATGACATTTTTTTATCAAGACTGCAGTTTCTGAAGCTTTGTCTGCTGTCCCGCCTTCAAACAAGTGTAAAAGGTCAGTTCAGAATTAACCTTCTACAAGTACTATGTGCCTTGAGAGCAGGGATACTGTTTTGTCTTCAGATGGTGAAGTTTCCTCTGGGGATAAGGATTTCTTATCTAATGTTGAACATGTTATTTCCTCTTTTTGATTTAAAGTTAAACATATTTGCTTTCTTTTAAAAGAGGTTAATTACTTTAGGGGTTAAAGATCCTAAAGTTTCTGATGATAAGCCTTGTAATCATTTAAATTCAGTTTTTTAAGACTGTTGTTAATCTCCCTGAGGTTTTCCCTGTGCCTGATGCTGTCTCTGCCATGATCTCTAAAGAATGGTCTAAGACAGGCAATTAATTTACTCCTTCAGCAAGGTTTAAAAAGTTATATCCTTTGCCTGCTACTAATTTAGATTTATGGGAAACAGTTCCTAAGGTGGATAGGGCCTTTTTACATGCAGTTAAAATGCACAGAGCAGCTATTTCTATTGCTGATGTAGCTGCTGCTTCTAGTTACTGATTGTCTAGTCTTTCAGAATAGTATTCTGATGACTGTGTTAGTGCAAATCTATTGGGTTTGCTTCAGAGTGCCAATTCATTTATTTGTGATGCTGTTTTTTATATTATGAAGATTAATGTCAAAAGCATGTCTTTGGCAGTCCTTGCCAGGAGGCTTAAATCCTAGTCTGTTGATATGGTGTCTAAATCTATATTATTGTCTCTTTCCTTTCAGGGAAAGAACTTATTTGATTCTGATTTAGATTCTATTATTTATACTGTTACTGGAGGTAAGAATGAAAGTCTAGTGGAAAATCCAAAGATTCTAATTGTTTTCCTTCCTTCAGAATAAGGAATAGAAAGCTGACTCCTCTACTCAAAAGCAAAGTTCCTCTGGTTCAGTATGGAGACCTAATGCTAACTGGTATAAGTCAAAACAGGGTAAGAAATCTATCCCTGCTACCAAAACGTCATGAAACTGCGGCCCCTGATTCAGAAGTTCTGGTAAGGGGCAGATTAAGGCCTCTATTTATCAATGGTCTTGCGGACCTGATCCGACAGAGCGGATCAGGTCCGCAAGACCTCTCTAAATGCGGAGAGCAATACGCTCTCCACATTTAACATTGCACCAGCAGCTCACAAGAGCTGCTGGTGCAACGCCACCCCCTGCTGACTCGCGGCCAATCGGCCGCCAGCAGGGAGGTGTCAATCAACCCGATCGTACTCGATCGGGTTGAATTGCGGCGATGTCTGTCCGCCTGCTCAGAGCAGGCGGACAGGTTATGGAGCAGCGGTCATAACTTCATGACTTCATAACTGCTGTTTCTGGCAAGTCTACAGGCTCGCCAGAAACACGGGGCATCAAGCTCCATTTGGAGCTTGATAGATATGCCCCTATGCCTCTTTTAGGAGGCTTTATTTCATTCTGTTCAAGCACCCTGGGTTCAGAAAATTTTTTCTCAGGGGTATTGAATAGGATTCAGAACAAGGCCTTACAGAGGAAGTTTTTTTCTGTCCAATGTTCCAAGGAATCCTGTAAAGGTCAAGGTTTTCTTCAGTTTGTCTCAAATCTGGAAGATATGTTAGTGATTGTTCCAGTTCTTTTGCAGGAACAGGAATTTTATTCAAATCTGTTCATTGTTTCAAATAAGGAAGGTACTTTCAGACCACTTCTCGATCTAAAGGCTCTGAACAGGTTTGTAAAGACTCCATCTTTCAAAATGTAAACTATCCGGATAATTTTGCCTTTTATTCAGCAAGGTCAGTTTATGTCCACATTAGATTTAAAGGAGGCTTACCTTCATGTTCCTATTCACAGAGATTGATTCAAGTTTCTTAGGTTTGCCTTTCTAGAAGGCATTTTCAGTTTCTTGCTCTTCCATTTGGTCTGGCTACAGCTCCAAGAATATTCACAAAGGTTCTGGGTGCCCTTTTATGTGTGATCATGGTATTGCAGTGTTTCCATACCTGGACAACATCTTAGTTCAAGCTCCATTTTATTTTTTTATTATTCTTTATTTATAAAGCGCCAACAGATTCCGCAGCGCTGCCCATGGGTACAAGGATAAAAGTACAACGGAGAAACAATACAATAAGAGACAACATTTTACAGACAAATGCAGGGGGAATTGAGGGCCCTATTCCCGTGGGAACTTACAATCTTGATGGGTGGAAGGATGGGAAACAGTAGGTGGGGACTGCAAAGGTGAGAATAATATTAGTGAGGAGATAGATGATGGTAACTTGTTGGGCAAGTGAAGTTAGTTTGTTAATGAGTCAGGTGATAAGCTTCCCTCATCAAAAAGGTCTTTAGGGAATGTTTAAAGGAGGAGAGGTTAGGGGAAAGTCTGACAGCTTGAGGAAGTGCATTCCAGAGGGTTGGTGCTGCACGAGAGAAGTCCTGTAGTCTAGCATGAGAGGAGGTGATGGTAGAGGAAGCAAGAAGCAGGTCATTGTTGGATCCTAGGGGGCGGGTTGGGGTATATTTGTTGATGAGTGAGGACAGGTAGGGTGGGGCAGCATTGGTGAGGGCTTTGTAGGTCAGGGTGAGAATTTTGAATTTAATTCTGCTGTGAATGGGGAGTCAGTGAAGGGACTCACAGAGAGGTGTGCAGAAACAGAGCGTCGAGAGAGGTGGATTGGCCTTGCAGATGCATTTAGAATGGATTGAAGAAGAGAGAGAGGCGGGAGAGAGGGAGGCCAGATAGTAAGTTATTACAGTAGTCAAATCAGGAAATTACCAGGGAGTGAATTAGCTGTTTAGTAGTTTCAGCACTCAGAAATGGACAAATTTTGGAAATATTGTGTAGGTGGTTGCAGCAGTATGAAGAGAGCAATTGGATGTGGGGAATGGACAGATTTGAGTCAAGTGTGACTCCAAAGTAGCGGACTTGGGGTGATGGTGAGATGGTGGTGCTGCTAACAGTGATGGTAAAATTAGAAACTGGAGTAGAGTTAGAGGGAGGGATTAGAAGTAGTTCAGTTTTGTTAATTTTATGGTGGTGAGATGTCATCCAGGAGGAAATGCCAGATATGCAGTCGCTGATGTGAGAATTGACAGAAGGAGAGAGTGCAGGGGGGGAAAGGTAGATCTGGGTATCATCAGCATAGAGGTGGTAGTTGAAGCCATAGCTGTTGAAACTTTTTCTTTACCAGTATCTCACACCATCCAACTCTGGTTGGAGGAACAATTTTCCAAAGAGTTCTTTTGTTCCTCAGACAAAGGTAACTTTCTTGGGTTTCTAAAGAGATTCAGTGTCCATGAGTATTTCTCTAACAGAGCAGAGAAAGTTAAAATTTGTGTAAGCTTGTCTGAACCTTCAGTCCCTCTTGTTTCCTTCAGTGGCTCTGTGTATGGAAGTACTAGGTCTCATGATTGCAGCCTCAGATGTGATTACATTTGCTCAAGTTCACATGAGGCCTCTTCAGCTTTGTGTGCTGTTTCAATGGTGCAGGGATTATACTCAGCTGCCTCAATGGATATTTTTTGATCCCAGTGCAAGTCTATATCTTGGTGGTAGAATAATCAGTTTATTATTAGGCTTCTTTTGTTCATCTTACCTGGACTGTGATCACTACAATTTCCAGTCTTTCTGGTTGAGGAGCTGTTTGGGGATCTTTGACAGCACAGGGAGTTTGGGATCCTCAGCAAGGCTAACAGCAAATGTTCTAGAACTCTGTGTCTCTGTTGAAAAGGGAGTCTTATCTCTGTTTCCAAGCAGAAAATGTCACAGTAGTATCCTAAATCAACCATCAGGGGAAACTTGGAGTTCCCCGGCAACAGTGGAGGTATCTCAGATTCTCTCCTGGGCAGCAGCTAATTCTTGTCTTGTATCTGCAATTCATATTCCAGGACTGAGTCAGACTTTCTCAGTCATCAATCTCTACATCCAGGGGAGTGGACTCTTCACCAGGATGTGTTCAATCAGATTGTGGATCTTTGGGGTCTCCTAGAAATAGATCTGATGGCCTCTCATTTGAAAAACAAACTTGGTCTAGTAATACCTTGGTCTTTTCATCCTGCTTATCTCTTTCCACCTCTGGTTCTTCTTCACAGAGTGATTTTTCAAGATAAGGCTAGAGAAGTTGTCTGTAATCTTGATTGCACCAGCTTGGCCTCACAGGATTTGGTATGTTGAACTGGTTCAGACGTCCAGTTGCCCTCCTTGGCCTCTTCCTCTGCAGTCAGACCTTCTGTTCCAAGGTCTGTTTTTCCATCTGGATCTCAAGTCTCTGAACTTGATGGCATGGAAATTGAATGCTTAGTTCTTAGTGGTTTCTCTGATTCTGTGATTGAAACCCTGATTCAGGCTGGTAAGCCTGCAACTAGAAAGATCTATCACATGGTCTGGAAGGCCTTTATTTCATGGTTTATAAATCATGTTTTTTCCCGGCATTCTTTCAGGATTCCTGGGATTCTACATTTTTTGCAGGATGGTCTAGATAAGGGCCTATCTGCCAGTTCTCTGAAAGGACAGATTTCAGCTCTTTCAGTTTTTTTCCACAAAAATATTACTATTCTTCCTGATTTTCATAGTTTTGTGCAGGCTCTGGTTCGTATTAAACCTCGTATTAAACCTGTTATCAAGCCTATTTCTAAGTTGTTAAGGGTTTTGCAGGCTCATCCTTTTGAACCTATGCATAAATTGGACATTAAACTACATTCTTGGAAAGTGCAATTTATTTTGGCTATTTCTCCTGCTAGATGAGTTTCTGAATTATCTGCTCTTTCTTGTGAACCTCCTTATCTGCTTTTTCATCAGGAAAAGGCTGTTTTACGGACGTCATTTCATTTTTTTGCCTAAGGTTGTTTTCTCAGGTAATTTAGCAGAGAGATTGTTGTTCCTTCTTTGTGTCCTAATCCTAAGAATGCTTCTGAAAGACCTTTGCATTTTTTGGATGTTGTTAGGGCATTGAAACATTATGTGGATGCTACTAAGGATTTTAGACAAACTTCCAGTTTGTTCATTCTTTTTTCTGGTCCTAGGAAGGGTCAGAAAGCTTCTGCTGTTTCTTTAGTCTCTTGGTTTAAACTATTGATACACAAAACTTATTTGGAGGCAGTTCAGCCTCCACCACAGCAGGTTACTGCTCATTCTGCAAGGTCAGTTTTCACTTCTTAGGCTTTCAAGAATGAGGCTTCAGTTGATCAAATTTGCAAGGCAGCTACTTGGTTTTCTTTGCATACTTTTGATAAATTATTTTCTTTCTTTTTTCTTATTCTGAAGCAACCTTTGGTAGAAAGGTTCTTCAGGCAATTGTTTCAGTTTGATTTTTCTGCCTATTTGCTTATTTTAAGTGCATAAAAAAAAACATAATGGGGTTGTGGATTTATTTTCTCATTGAAAAAATATGTTTTTAAATCCCTCCTTTTATGTTATTACTCGTGGACTCCATAGCTTGAGTATTAGTTCCCAAGAGTAAAGGATTGTGGACTCTTACCACCTGTATTAAAGAAAACATAATTTATGCTTACCTGATGAATGTATTAATTTCATGTTGGTGAGTTTACAAGATTATTATTTCTTTTTATTGCCTCACTTGCTCTACTATATGTTAGACTGAGGTATGTGTGAGGGTTTTATAGAGCACTTGGGGTTTGGGAATCTTTGCCTCATCCTAGTGGTAGAGAATAGTAATTCCCAAGAGTAAAGAATCATGTACTCTCACCACCATGAAAGAAAGTAGTTTATTAGGTAAGCATAAATTATGTTTTGGTTAACCATTTCATTGCCCACCAATAAAACTGTGGCATTTGTCCTTATCAGGGAGCACTTTGTCCATAGACATAAAAATGAACTGATTTAATGAAAGTGTTTTCACCCAAAACTATTTTAGCTGTTTAGTTGTTGTTTAGTTGTTGCTGCTTCATGTGCATCACAGACTTTTCTTATTAGTTTAATATTCCTTTAAGTGTGCTTCTGCATATATGCACTAAAAACTGTTAATAAACTAGATCACGTATCAGACCTGGAAGTGTTCTCTTGTTGTTGGTAGAGAGAAACAATAATTTCAGCAAGATTCAATTTACTTTGATGAGCAAGATCTCAAAGTAAAGGTCAGTAATTGTCTTTATGCCTAAAGGTGTGCAGCACACTGGTGCGTGCAGCGAAACAAGGTATGGCAATCATTCATTTTTCTGTGATTCAACTTACAGAACTCATTATTGGAGACATGAAGCAAGAAAATAAATATAACCAACAGTAGTAAGTGTCACAGAAAAAAAAATGTTTTCTGTATTCAGGCCATGTTGTAATTCCATGTAATAGGTAACTCCATTTATTTATACACATGGCTTTTAAAGTGCCACTGAGGCTCGAATCTATAAGACCAATCAAAATCTAGTGTGAAAAGCACCAGTCCTGCAGGGTTTGTAACAGGTCGGAACTCTAGATATTGACTCGAATCTAGTGGAATTAAAGAGTCAGTAAATTAAAACATGTTCTTTCATGATTCCAATGGAAGATGCAAATGTAAATTCTATCAAAATGCATGGGACACACATAAGGGTATCCTAAGAAACAGGTAAATTTACACTCCACAAGTGTATGCCCACATGTATGGGCTAAATTACGAGTGGCGCACTAACTGAGAGCGATATGGGGTATTTCATGGCTTGTTGTGTGCAACGGAAGTAGGGAGTTGAAAGTAAACATGTTTGCTTGACCGCAATCTAATTTAAAAAAAGGTCTGCAAAGGGCTTTTAACATTGAGATGATACATACAGATGCATGCCTAAATATGTATATGTGTGTATATATATATATATATATATATATATATATATATATATATATATGTGTGTGTTTATATGTATGTACATATATTATTTAAAGTAAACATGTTTGCTTGAGCGCAATCTAATTTAACACACATCAGGTTTGAGTAACTTCTGAGCTTTGGTAACTGTTATGCTCGACTAAAAAGTGGCTAACAAAATCATCAAAAATACATTTAACCGTACAGGTGCACTCATTATAACAGCCTGATAACAATTATTTGAAAAAATTGCATTAAAAGTTATAAGGACTCAAGAATATGAGGTCTCAGGTGTTAGGAAAAAAAGGGCTGCAAAGGTCTTTTAACATTGAGATACATACAGATGCATGTCTAAATATATATATATATATATATATATATATATATATATATATATATATATATATATATATATTTATGTATTTATATGTGTATATTCGTATTTACAGACATATATACACATATAAACACATAAATACATTTGTATACATAGTATAGGAGCATAGGAGTGCATGAAGCCCTTTGCAGTCAAGTAGCTAAAAACATGAAAATCATATTTATGCAATATTCATATTTAATAAAGTGTTTAACTGTGTATGTACAGCTATTTCACATTCTAATGTTCTTCACTAGTGATGTCGCAAATTATTGGCCGGCGAATAGTTCCCAGCGAACATAGCATGTTCGCGTTCGCCGCGGGGGGCAAACATATGCAATGTTCGATCCGCCCCCTATTCGTCATCATTGAGTAAACTTTGACCCTGTATCTCACAGACTGCAGACACATTCCAGCCAATCAGCAGCAGACACTCCCTCCCAGACCCTCCCAGCTCCTGGACAGCAGCCATTTTAGATTCATTCGGAAGCTGCATTCTTAGTGAGAGGAGGGACAGTGTAGCTGCTGGTGATTTTATAGGGAAATTGATAGCTAGGCTAGTATATTCAGTGTCCACTACAGTCCTGAAGGACTCATCTGATCTCTGCTATAAGGACAGCACCCCAAAAAGCCCTTTTTAGTGCTAGAACATTATTTTTTTTATTTTTTTTTTCCTGTGTAATCTAATTGCAGTTGCTTGCCTGCCAAGCCACTTGCCCAGTGCCACCACTCATATCTGGTGTAACAGTAGTGTAAATTTAAAAAAAAACAACCTTTTTTGACTGTGAAACATCAGTCTGCTAGTGTAATCTAATTGCAGTTGCCTGCCTGCCAGCGTGTGTGCCAGGCCCACTTGCCCAGTGCCACCACTCATATCTGGTGTAACAGTAGTGTAAATTAAAAAAAAAAGAAAAACTTTTTTGACTGTGAAACATCAGTCTGCTTGTGTAATCTAATTGCAGTTGCCTGCCTGCCAGCATGTGTGCCATGCCCACTTGCCCAGTGCCACCACTCATATCTGGTGTAACAGTAGTGTAAATTTAAAAAAAAAAAAAATTTTGACTGTGAAACATCAGTCTGCTAGTGTAATCTAAATGCAGTTGCCTGCCTGCCAGCGTGTGTGCCAGGCCCACTTGCCCAGTGCCACCACTCATATCTGGTGTAACAGTAGTGTAAATTTAAAAAAAAAAAAACTTTTTTGACTGTGAAACATCAGTCTGCTAGTGTAATCTAATTGCAGTTGCCTGCCTGCCAGCGTGTGTGCCAGGCTCACATAGTATACTGTGCCCACTTGCCCAGTGCCACCACTCATATCTGGTGTAACAGTAGTGTAAATTAAAAAAAAAACTTTTTGGACTGTGAAACATCAGTCTGCTTTTTTGTGTCAGGCTCACAGCGTATACTGTGCCCACTTGCCCAGTGCCACCACTCATACCTTGTTTAATAGTAGTGTAAGTGTACATTTAAAAACAAAAAAAATTTTTTGGACTGTGAAACATCAGTTTGCTAGTGTAATCTAATTGCAGTTGCCTGCCTGCCAGCGTGTGTGCCAGGCTCACATAGTATACTGTGCCCACTTGCCCAGTGCCACCACTCATATCTGGTGTAACAGTAGTGTAAATTAAAAAAAAAAACTTTTTGGACTGTGAAACATCAGTCTGCTTTTTTGTGTCAGGCTCACAGCGTATACTGTGCCCACTTGCCCAGTGCCACCACTCATACCTTGTTTAATAGTAGTGTAAGTGTACATTTAAAAACAAAAAAATTTTTTTGGACTGTGAAACATCAGTTTGCTTTTTTGTGTCAGGCTCACAGCTTATACTGGGCCCACTTGCCCAGTGGCACCACTCATATCTGGTGTAACAGTAGTGTAAATTTAAAAAAAAAAACTTTTTTGACTGTGAAACATCAGTCTGCTAGTGTAATCTAATTGCAGTTGCCTGCCTGCCAGCGTGTGTGCCAGGCTCACATAGTATACTGTGCCCACTTGCCCAGTGCCACCACTCATATCTGGTGTAACAGTAGTGTAAATTAAAAAAAAAAAAAAATTTTGTGTCAGGCTCACAGCGTATACTGTGCCCACTTGCCCAGTGCCACCACCCATATCTTGTTTAATAGTAGTGTAAGTGTACATTTAAAAACAAAAAAAAAATGTTGGACTGTGAAACATCAGTCTGCTTTTTTGTGTCAGGCTCACAGCTTATACTGGGCCCACTTGCCCAGTGGCACCACTCATATCTTGTTTAATAGTAGTGTAAGTGTACATTTAAAAAAAATAAAACTTCTTGGACTGTGAAACATCAGTCTGATTTTTTGTGTCAGGCTCACAGCGTATACTGTGCCCACTTGCCCAGTGTCACCACTCATATCTTGTTTAATAGTAGTGTAAGTGTACATTTAAAAACAAAAAAACTTTTTGGACTGTGAAACATCAGTCTGCTTTTTTGTGTCAGGCTCACAGCGTATACTGTGCCCACTTGCCCAGTGCCACCACTCATATCTTGTTTAATAGTAGTGTAAGTGTACATTTAAAAACAAAAAAACTTTTTGGACTGTGAAACATCAGTCTGCTTTTTTGTGTCAGGCTCACAGAGTATACTGTGCCTACTTGCCCAGTGCCACCACTCATATCTTGTTTAATAGTAGTGTAAGTGTACATTTAAAAAAAAATGACAGGCAGAGGCAGGCCACCCCGCAGGTGCCGTCGTGGTCATGGTGCTGTGATTCCCTTTGGCCATAGAATAATGCCCAGTGTTCAGAGGCCACGTACCATGAACTCGAAAAGTTCTGAGGAGGACATAGTTGACTTTTTAACACAGGACACCCAATCTTCTATAGATTCCGCTCCGAACCTTGACGCACCATCCTCCTCCAGCTTATCTTCGGGCACCTCTCAAGTTACCACTCGCCCGCCTTCCGCCACCACCAACACTAGCACCACAACCACTTCACTTGATCTGTCAGAGGAGTTATTTACACAGCAGTTGGAAGAAATGAGTGATGCGCAACCATCATTGACAGAGGATGTAGATAACAGTGATATGTCTCAGTCAGGCAGCATTACAGACATGGACGTACGGTGTGATGATGATGATGTTGTACCTGCTGCTGCTTCCTTTGTTGATTTGTCAGATACAAGTGAAGCGGTTGATGATGACGATGCGTCCGTGGATGTCACGTGGGTGCCCGCTAGAAGAGAAGAAGAACAGGGGGAAAGTTTAGATGGGGAGACAGAGAGGAGGAGGAGGAGACGAGTTGGAAGCAGGGGGAGGTCATCGCAAGGAGCTAGTGGCACAGTCAGACAGCATGCCAATCAACGCATGCTGTTGCCACCACCAGAATGCCGTCATCGCAGAGCTCAGCAGTGTGGCATTTTTTTTGTGTGTCTGCCTCTGACAACAGTGATGCCATTTGCAACCGGTGCCAAAAGAAACTGAGTCGTGGGAAGTCCAACACCCACCTAGGTACAACTGCTTTGCGAAGGCACATGATCGCACATCACAAACGCCTATGGGATGAACACATGAGTAGAAGCAGCACACAAACACAAAGCCGCCATCCTCCTCCTGGTCCAGCATCTTCAGCCACGTCAACCACTGCTGTCCTCCTTGCCCCCTCTCAACCATCCGCCACTCCGTTTCACTTCTGGAGCAGTTCCTGCTCATCTGCCCACAGTCAGGTGTCTGTCAAGGACATGTTTGAGCATAAGAAGCCAATGTCACAAAGTCACCCCCTTGCCCGGCGTCTGGCAGCTGGCTTGTTTGAACTCTTAGTCCGCCAGCTTTTACCATACAAGCTGGTGGAGTCTGAGGCGTTCAAAAAATTTGTAGCTATTGGGACACCGCAGTGGAAGGTACCCTAAATGTCCGTCGGCCAAAAGTCCGGCCACGATTGCACACGCAGTGGTCCAAATTTGAAGTAGAAGGACCGACCAAGCATCTTTTTCCATCTCCCGGTTCCTAAAATCCATGCCATATACACGTCCCCTGATAGGGGGCGTAACAGGGATTAAACTGATCAGAATAGTACTACTTAACACACCACTCATATCTGGTGACACAGTAGATTGCACGCGCAGTGCCCCAAATTTGAAGTAGGAGGACCGACCAAGCATCTTTTTCCATCTCCCGGTTCCTAAAATCCATGCCATATACACGTCCCCTGGCGCCGCAACTGCCTCTGGGAACCTTACCATGGGTCCCAGACCGCACGTCTTGTAATTCTCTGTCTGGGAAATTATCTATCTATCAAATCTTTCTATTTATCTATCAAATCTATCCATCTATCTATCGTATCTATCAAATGTATATTGCATCTATTGATCTATCTATCTAATCTATGTATCTATCTATCAAATCTATCTATCTCATGGCCGGACTGTTTTGTGACAGCCACTTGTGTTTCGGCCAAATGTCCATCGGCCAAATGTCCGTCGGCTAAAAGTCCGGCCACGACTGCACGCGCAGTGCCCCAAATTTGAAGTAGGAGGACCGACCAAGCATCTTTTTCCATCTCCCGGTTCCTAAAATCCATGCCATATACACGTCCCCTGATAGGGGGCGTAACAGGGATTAAACTAATCAGAATAGTACTACTTAACACACCACTCATATCTGGTGGCACAGTAGATTGCACGCGCAGTGCCCCAAATTTGAAGTAGGAAGACCGACCAAGCATCTTTTTCCATCTCCCGGTTCCTAAAATCCATGCCATATACACGTCCCCTGGTGCCGCAACTGCCTCTGGGAACCTTACCATGGGTCCCAGACCGCACGTCTTGTAATTCTCTGTCTGGGAAATTATATATCTATCAAATCTATCTATCGTATCTATCAAATGTATATTGCATCTATTGATCCATCTATCTAATCTATGTATCTATCTATCTATCAAATCTATCTATCTCATGGTTATGCAAATGGACTGTTTGTGGTTGTTTGCGGTGCGTTAAACGGGGAGTTTGGTCTGTCACTGTGAAGCGGGCATAACCCTTACACTACCTGATCGATACAACATCATACCTAATGTTTTAAAGCACGTTATTCCAAACAATTTAGGAATGGTAGGTGATTTATGCCCTTTATGGATTAAAACCAGACTCTGCATCAACTATGTAATTTTACGTGGGAGTTTTGCCATGGATCCCCCTCCGGCATGCCACAGTCCAGGTGTTAGTACCCTTGAAACAACTTTTCCATCACTATTGTGGCCAGAAAGAGTCCCTGTGGGTTTTAAAATTCACCTGCCTATTGAAGTCAATGGCGGTTCGCCCGGTTCGCCCGTTCGTGAACAGTTGCGGACGTTCGGGAACGGAAAAATTTCAGTTCGCGACATCACTATTCTTCACATATGGGAATATATTCTATGTATTTATAAATAGATATTCCTATATATATATATATATATATATATATATATATATAAAGATATATATATATTTATATACAGTATATATATATAAATATATATATATATATATATATATATATACACTGTATATATCTGTATATATCTATACCTATATATAATCATAGTAGACACACTCTATCACCCCGCAGCTCCAGAAAAAGGCAGGAATATATTTTCTTTAAAAAGCAGATCTTTATTTATCAAAATTTTTTAAAAACCATGTAAATGACATGTAAAAACATGAAGAAATACATAATCCAGTTGCAGGCCTGCAGCAGGGTTTAGAACAAAACGCCAAACATGTTTCGGGCCAGGTCTCAGCCCTTGTTCACTGGCATAACTTGTGTTCCCACCTGCTAGTTCTATTTAAAGGCCAAGCATTAAGACAATTGCAGGCACCTGTACCTCACTAACCCTTTGAAAAAAAGGGATCAAAATAAAAGGTTCTAGTATACTATAGTTTTAAACAAAAAACAGATACTATATATAAATAAAATTACAAATGTAATGAATATAATGCTATTTGTAATTCGAAAATATTAGAAACCAAGTATATTGTATTAAACTGTTAATTATATATTAAAGTAAATTTCTATAAATAAACACAATAAACTTAATAAAATAAATCCTCATCCATGATCGAGTTTAGACCAGAGGGGTGCTTTGTTTGTAAATTGAAAATCCAAAACACCTCTCTCTGGTCTAAACGTCTCTCCCTATAATATATATATTTCTATAAGTATACAGGGAGTGCAGAATTATTAGGCAAATGAGTATTTTGACCACATCATCCTCTTTATGCATGTTGTCTTACTCCAAGCTGTATAGGCTCGAAAGCCTACTACCAATTAAGCATATTAGGTGATGTGCATCTCTGTAATGAGAAGGGGTGTGGTCTAATGACATCAACACCCTATATCAGGTGTGCATAATTATTAGGCAACTTCCTTTCCTTTGGCAAAATGGGTCAAAAGAAGGACTTGACAGGCTCAGAAAAGTCAAAAATAGTGAGATATCTTGCAGAGGGATGCAGCACTCTTAAAATTGCAAAGCTTCTGAAGCGTGATCATCGAACAATCAAGCGTTTCATTCAAAATAGTCAACAGGGTCGCAAGAAGCGTGTGGAAAAACCAAGGCACAAAATAACTGCCCATGAACTGAGAAAAGTCAAGCGTGCAGCTGCCAAGATGCCACTTGCCACCAGTTTGGCCATATTTCAGAGCTGCAACATCACTGGAGTGCCCAAAAGCACAAGGTGTGCAATACTCAGAGACATGGCCAAGGTAAGAAAGGCTGAAAGACGACCACCACTGAACAAGACACACAAGCTGAAACGTCAAGACTGGGCCAAGAAATATCTCAAGACTGATTTTTCTAAGGTTTTATGGACTGATGAAATGAGAGTGAGTCTTGATGGGCCAGATGGATGGGCCCGTGGCTGGATTGGTAAAGGGCAGAGAGCTCCAGTCCGACTCAGACGCCAGCAAGGTGGAGATGGAGTACTGGTTTGGGCTGATATCATCAAAGATGAGCTTGTGGGGCCTTTTCGGGTTGAGGATGGAGTCAAGCTCAACTCCCAGTCCTACTGCCAGTTTCTGGAAGACACCTTCTTCAAGCAGTGGTACAGGAAGAAGTCTGCATCCTTCAAGAAAAACATGATTTTCATGCAGGACAATGCTCCATCACACACGTCCAAGTACTCCACAGCGTGGCTGGCAAGAAAGGGTATAAAAGAAGAAAATCTAATGACATGGCCTCCTTGTTCACCTGATCTGAACCCCATTGAGAACCTGTGGTCCATCATCAAATGTGAGATTTACAAGGAGGGAAAACAGTACACCTCTCTGAACAGTGTCTGGGAGGCTGTAGTTGCTGCTGCACACAATGTTGATGGTGAACAGATCAAAACACTGACAGAATCCATGGATGGCAGGCTTTTGAGTGTCCTTGCAAAGAAAGGTGGCTATATTGGTCACTGATTTGTTTTTGTTTTGTTTTTGAATGTCAGAAATGTATATTTGTGAATGTTGAGATGTTATATTGGTTTCACTGGTAAAAATAAATAATTGAAATGGGTATATATTTGTTTTTTGTTAAGTTGCCTAATAATTATGCACAGTAATAGTCACCTGCACACACAGATATCCCCCTAAAATAGCTAAAACTAAAAACAAACTAAAAACTACTTCCAAAAATATTCAGCTTTGATATTAATGAGTTTTTTGGGTTCATTGAGAACATGGTTGTTGTTCAATAATAAAATTAATCCTCAAAAATACAACTTGCCTAATAATTCTGCACTCCCTTTATATACACTCACTGGCCACTTTATTAGGTACACCTGGTCCTCTTTTGCCTTCAGAACTGCCTTAATTCTTTGTGGCATAGATTCAACAAGGTGTTGGAAAAATTCCTCAGACATTTTGGTCCATATTGACATGAGAGCATCACGCAGTTGCTGCACATCCATGATGCGAATCTCCCGTTCCACCACATCCCAAAGGTGCTCTATTGGATTGAGATCTGGTGACTGTGGATACCATTAGAGTACAGTGAACTCATTTTTAAGAAACTAGTTTGAGATTATTTGAGCTATGTGGCATGGTGCATTATCCTGCTGGAAGTAGCCATCAGAAGATGGGTACACTGTAGTCATAAAGGGATGGACATGGTCAGCAACAATACTTAGGTAGGCTATGGCGTTTAAACAATGCTCAATTGGTACTAAGGGGCTCAAAGTGTGCCAAGAAACTATCCCCCACACCATTACACCACCACCACCAGCCTGAACCGCTGATACAAGGCAGGATGGATCCATGCTTTCATGTTTTTTACGCCAAATTTTGACTCTACCATCTGAATGTTGCAGCTGAAATTGAGACTCATCAGACAAGGCAATGTTTTTCTAATCTTCTATTGTCCAATTTTGATGAGCCTGTGTGAATTGTAACCTCAGTTTCCTGTTCTTAGCTGACAGGAGTTGCACCTGGTGTGGTCTTCTGCTGCTGTAGCCCATCTGCTTCAAGTTTCGACGTGTTGTGCATTTAGAGATGGTATTCTGCATACCTTGGTTGTATAGAGTGGTTGTTTGAGTTACTAATGCCTTTCTATTATCTCAAACCAGTCTGCCCATTCTCCTCTGACCTCTGACATCAACAAGGCATTTTCGTCCACACAACTGCCGCTCACTGGATATTTTCACGTTTTCGAACCACTCTCTGTAAACCCTAGAGATGGTTGTGCGTGAAAATCCCAGTAGATCAGCAGTTTTTTTAAATACTCAGATCAGCCCGTCTTGCACCAACAACCATGCTATCTTCAAAGTCACTTAAATCCCCTTTCTTCCCCATTCTGATGCTCGGTTTTAACTTCAGCAAGTCTTCACCACATCTAGATGCCTAAATGCATTGAGTTGCCCGCATGTTATTGGCTGATTAGCAATTTGTGTTACCAAGCAACTGAACAGGTGTACCTAATAAAGTGGCTGGTGAGTGTATATATATATATATATATATATATATGTATAGATAGATATATACAGTTGTCACACACTGCAACTTTCTTTTTGGATCTGTAGCGGAGTAAGATACATCAATAGAATATTGTAACAAATGTAATTGTGAAGTGGGTGCTGCTGCAAGAGGATGTCTCTCAATAAATGCTGAAAGACATACATGCAGCTTTGCTATTTCCAGATATTGACTTACATCATATATAAGGATATGAAGGGAGAAACTAGTTTGGATATTGGTGTACACAGGAATTAGATGTAAACCTAACGTAAAGTTGACAGTCCTAGAGTTTGTACAAACTGAAAGGTGTAGATACATACACTGAGCTAACATACGTAAAGTGCAGAGATATGGCATTTTTAAAAGAAATCAGAAAGAAACAAGTTAATTAAAATGGCTAAACAGAAAACTGAGAACAGTAAGGTACCTGTTGAAGTGAAGCAGGAGTGAGTTCAATCCGCAAAGTCGATACAGTATGCCTGCGGTGTCTCTGTCTACTGGGGAAGGGGAGGGGCTTAAGTCCGGAGCAGTTAGTGGAGCTGTGATGTCGGCTGGCCGATAGCAGGGAAGACTGAAAGCAGGCAGATCAAAATCTGGAGTGAAGAGGTCAAAGGAATGGGGCAAACAAGTACTCCAAGTGGTGTTCCTTGAAGGGAGACCTTAGTGCTGAAGGAAGTCAGCGGAGAGCAGCACGGAACTGCTTAGCTAGGAAGTTCCCTAGATGAACGGTTACCAAGCAATGAGATAAGAAATTAGCTGAACAAGAATGAATCAGTCATGGACTGACACAAGTGTACATATGTATAGCACTCACATTCCTTTCAGGCCTAGTTGGATAGATAGGGGTAGGAAAAGGTAGGGGAGGGGGGAGTATGTACAGTTAAAAATTAATCTTTAATAGGAATTATTTAAAATATAATGTTTCACATACACACGGAAAGAACAACTTAAAAACACAAGGGAATTGAGGTGTTGATGTGTTACAAAAATATAATGGTCAATTCACTATCAGTGACAATGATGATCATAGATTCCAACCTAGGATGTCGTTGTTAATCCATAGTTAGTATATATTGAAAAAATATTTCACTGGTGAATTACCTGTTAAGAGTTTATTTATAAGGAGGTCTCCAGTTAAATGTTAGGTTTGAAGAGAAATAATCTCTATTTATAAAGTTGCAATGATGCTCTTATCAGGGAGTATAAATCTAATAGCTGAGAATTTAATAGCACATATTTATTCCAGGATATAGATATTCAGCATAGATAGATGTGAATAGATATTTATGTAATCAAATTCAGCTTACGCTGTTGTCATATGATTCACACCAGATGTTATTTATATAGTTATATCCCTAAATTGTATATGCTATACTCTATATAGACGTATTGAAGCAACCGATGCAATTATAAGGATTATACTGAACGTTAGATCACATATTAATATAGATAGTAGGTGTAGATATTAAGCACATACTGATGGTTATTGTGGTGAAAGCTTAGATAGTGACTATCAGTCTAGGCTAATATTTGTAACAATTGTAATGCAGTTGTATAAAAAGAAATATTATTATCATATAAGTAGTAACATGTATCACTGATGTAATACTTCCTTTGGCTAAGAGTCGTTACCATCTACAATATATATATAATTAACGTGCTGTCCTAAATTATAGTATTGCAGTATGTTCTTGAGCTAATAATATTTTCCCTTTCCGTAACTTTGCGTTTTTACTCAAAATTAGATGTATTCATAGCCAAATAATTTAACAATAGAGAGAGAGGAGAAGCATCCCAATCTAAACTCTTTTTATAGGATTGATACAATTATGAAATAGCGGTTATATGTATCTTATAAGTACTTGTGCGGTAAAGTAGTTTTAAAGTGATATATATCAAACTAATCTTAAAATAGTGCATATAAAGTAATAGGCAACTACAGCAAAACGTTTATAGATAAATCATGTATAGTGATTTTGTGCATAGCCATCTACGTTACTTCTTTAGTTATGGTGATCGCATATGAATACTTATCGCCATAACTAAAGAAGTAACGTAGATGGCTTTCTTTATAAGCATATTTCAAACTCTTTTGAGGAGACTGTCCTGATGTTTTCTTTTTTTTTTTTTTTTTATTAAATAGTTTTTATTGAGGTAAATCACAAGGCATACAGCTTATGCATCATAACAAAGTGAATAACAGTATAACACAGTACATAAACTACATAACATGGGGCGTATTACCGCCTCAATTGGTACACATACCTCGTTTTTACAGAGGCCGTCATTTAGGATCTTGCTAAACAATATGGAGCCTAGTGGCTCTTTTTAGTGAATATACAACTGGGACGGCTTTTGGGTTAGCATATAGGATTGTTAGGACTATGTAGTAGGGGAATATTGCAGGCACAGTGAGGATGTACATGTATGGGGGTTTAGGTCATTGCACCACGTATCTTGTGGGGGTCAAGAGAGGTTATAGTAATGCCGTCACTAGCTCCCTTGAGTGTCCCGTATCCGGCTTCCTCGTATAGCAGAATGTGGGGGAATGGCTGTAAAGGTATGGTGGTAGCGTCAAATGTCAGATAGTCTAGTTGCGTACATTATGGGACATAAGAGTGTCCCATGGTTCCCAGATAAGGCAGAAATCAGTCAGTGTCTTGCGTTCTCCGTATACATAATTTTCCATACTTCTGATGTAATTCATACAGTCTACTACTCCCTGCCATCTGGGGGGTTGGCTTTTCTTCCAATTTCTGGCTACAAGTAGTTTGGTGGAGATGAGGATGTATATTAGTAGGTTTCGTTTAGCTCTAGGGAGCAGGTCCACTCCCAAGTGTAGAATCGCCAAGGCCGGGCTGACTGTTTCCACCAGCTCAAGGTCCTTACATAGGGCTTCCACCCTTTTCCAGAGACCTGACAGTTTTGGGCATGACCACCAAATGTGTGTCGGGGTGCCCCTCTCTCCACATTCTCGCCAGCACATGGGAGAGTGATCAGGGTAGAGCTTCTGCAGTTTAGTAGGTACTAAATGCCATCTTGTAAGTATCTTAAAATAAAGCTCATATAGGGTGACACAATGGGTGGCCTTTTTGGTGATACTAATTGCTTCCTCCCAAGCCTCCAGTGGGTAGTTGAGTTGTAGATCTTTCTCCCAGGCCTCCATGTGGATAGTTTTGGAGGGGACAGGGTCTCCCAGTAGGCACTGATAATGTACCGAGAGAGGTTTGTGGAGTTGAAGATTGGCCTTCCAGCGTAATTCCCATGGGGTAGGGTCTCTCAGCGCATCTTCTAAAAAGCCCCAAGAACGCATTAACGCTCGAAGGCGTAGAAGTGTAAAATGGAGCCTCGGGGTTACAGAGGGTAGGGCCAACATGGCCGTATGGGTTTTTAACTTCTTATTATCATAGAAGTCTGCTAGAGAGTTCACTTCCGTGGTAGACCATGAGTTGGCAGGGATATCAGGCAAACCCATAAGGAGGCCTCTGATAGAATGTGTGGGTGAGGGGTGTGGGGCTATGAGTCTGTTATGTCTCAATTTCAGCCAGGTCTCCTGGCACCCCTTAACTATGTTATTAGGAATGCAAATTTTTGTCCGCCAATGTGGAGGGAACCACAGAAGGTCCTCCAGTTCCATCAGTGCCGGCAAGGATGCCCGTTCTAGCTCCTTCCATCTGGTCTCTGGAAGGTCGTTACCCCACGCTGAGGCGTGGGTGACCATTGCTGCCTCATGGTATTTCCTCACGTTAGGGAGGCCCGCACCTCCTCTCTCTATGGGAGCTTGCAGTATGCGGGCTGCGACTCGTGGTCTCCTGTCACGCCAAGTGTAGGCATTAAAGAGAGTCTGGAACTTCCGGATCAAAGATACTGGAATTGGGATGGGAATACATCGGAACACGTATGTGAGTCTGGGCAAGACCATCATTTTGAGAGCCGCTATTCTGCCAAACCATGAGATCTCGCCATACCTATTGGTATTCAATTCGAGTGTGATCTCTCTCAGTAATTTCTCATAGTTTTCTCTTATAATGATCCGTTTGGAATGAGATAGAAATATGCCTAGATGTTTAATGCCTGTTCTGGACCAGTTGAAAGGATAAAGGAGCCGAATGCTGCGTTCCTCTTCAAAAGGGAGGTTGAGGGAATACACCTCAGTTTTACTAACATTTATTTTGTAATATGAGAGTTCGCCAAATTTCTGCAGTAGGCGGAACAATGGAGGAAGAGAATCTAGAGGTTCCGTGAGGAAGACCGTAAGGTCGTCCGCGAATAGAGCTAGTTTCTGAATGGTGTCATGGAGCTGGAGTCCCTGTATTTCGGGGCACTTCCTAATGGCTGCGCCTAGCGGTTCGATTGCCAGCACGAACAGTAGGGGGGACAGGGGGCACCCCTGTCTTGTCCCGTTCGTTATCCGTATCGTGGGGGAACAGAAACCCAAGCCCCTCACCACAGCTGTGGGGGATGAGTAAAGCGCCATGGTAGCTTTGATATAAGCATTAGGGATCCCAAATGCCATCAGGGTCTGAGTTAAATAGTCCCATCTCACTCTGTCAAACGCTTTTTCAGCGTCGAGTGACAGAGTGAGCATGGGTAGGCCCAGGTCCGCTACCTCTGAATATATGTTCAGGAGACGGCGCGTATTATCAGAGCCTTGTCTATTGAGGACAAAACCTACTTGGTCTAAGTGTATTAGTGTCTGGAGGTGTGTGTTCAGTCTGTTGGCGAGGATCTTGGCGTAGATCAACATTTATGAGGGAGATGGGCCTATAGCTAGAGCATAGCGATGGGTCCTTGCCCTCTTTGTGGATCGTAGTGATGTTAGCCTCCAGGAATTCCGGAAGGAACTCACCACGTTGGGCCACTCTATTGAAGAGACGAAGCAAAAATGGAGAGAGTGAGGAACTAAGGGTCTGATAGAAGGCAACAGTGAAGCCATCTGGTCCCGGGGCTTTGTGGGGTGCTAAATCAGCTATGGCCATGCTGACCTCCCTTAATGTAAACTGCTTTGCTAGTGCGGTCTTGGCATCAGCTGTCAGCATAGGTAGATCTAGTCCCTCCAGGAACTGACGGATGTCATCTGGAGTGGCTTTAGTCGTCAGCTCAGCTGATGCGATGTTATAGAGGGAGGAGTAGTATTCCGCGAAGGCTACTCCTATTGCTTTGGGGGAGTGGACCGGTCCCTTCTGAGTTGTGATAGAGGCTATCCTACTCTGCTGTGTGCGCTTTCTGAGTTTATTGGCTAACAGCCTGTCTGCCCTATTGCCTTTGTAATAGTATAGCTGTTTAAGTCTATGTAAACTGTCCTGCACTCGCAAGGTTTCTCTTCTGGCAATTTCATCTCTAATGCGGCCTATCTGTTGGGCTAATAGGGATTCGGGGCATGATTTGTTAGTAGTCTCTAGAGAATAAAGCTCTCCATAGAGCTTGGCTAAGGACTGGTATCCTGTCTTACGACGGTGAGCTAACGTCTTGATGAAGTATCCTCTCAGGAATGCCTTAAGGGCTGCCCAGACCATGTCTAGGGCAGTGGAGCCTGTGTCATTGTGTGCCAGAAAGTCAGTTAATTCCCTGAGAAGTGAGGGTACCTCTCTCTCAGTCAATAGTTGGTCGGGGAGTTTCCAAGGGGGTCTACTAGTCAAGGTCTGTAATTCAGAGAAGTCTAAATAGACCATGTCATGGTCTGACCATGTGCATGGTTGGATAGTCGGATTTGTCATCTTATCTAAGGACCAGGAGTCACATAGAACAAAGTCGATCCTCGAAGAGGAATTGTGTGCTTTGGAATAGTGTGTGAAATCTATAATAGTAGGGGCTAGACACCTCCATGCATCGTATAGACAATGCTGGAACATAAGTTTTCTGAAGGCGTTGGAGGTTGACGAGATATTTCTATCTGAGTGAGTGGTGAGGGGGGATCTCTTATCTCTATGTGGGTCCCATACCATGTTGAGGTCCCCACCAATGATTAGGTGGCCTCTCTTTAGTTGGTCTACCCTGGCTAGGACCTGCCTTACAAAGGGGATCTGCTTTGTATTTGGTGCGTATACTGAGGCTAGGGTGTATTGAATGCCATTAAGTTTACAGATTAGTCTGAGGAATCTACCTTCTGCATCTTTCTCAATGTGCTCTAATGTGTAGGTTAAATCTCTACTGAGCAGAATTGCCACTCCTCGTGTCTTCCCTGTGTTATTAGAGGTGATTTCGCAGATAGGGTAATGTCGCGTGCCCTTAATGGTATTAGTTTCTCCTGACCAATGTGTCTCCTGGAGGAACAGAATGTGGATCTTGTGTGTACGGATATAATTTTGCAAGAGTTTCCTCTTCGTAGGGGAATTGAGTCCCTGCGCATTGAGAGTAGCTATTCTGATCGGTGCCATTACTAGGGTCAGTTAAGGACAAAGGGAGGGGTACAACCTGAGTGGAAGGTAAAGGGAATGTGGGGGCTGCTATCGAGGAGCCTGGAACGGTAGTCTGTCAAGCTGTGGTGCCTGCTATAGTCAAGAAATCGGGTGTCCTGAATATTATTCTTATGAAAGAGTAATGAGAGGGTGGGGGAAAAAAAAGTGTCAAAGAATCACTTTCGCAATGAGTGTCTCTCCTGATGTCTATCAGGGGGACACAACTATTTTTGTGGGGCGGAGATGTGCAGAGGTCAGCCGTTGCCTCCGCCAAACCCAATAACAATATTGCTTTTAGAATACAACATAAATATAACGTAACATACTTAAATTGATATGTAACATGTTAAACAGTAATAAACAAGAACATATAATAAAACTATCAAACCAGAGGGGGAATGTGCTCTGTCATCTGACCAAGTCACTAATAAAAGGTATTAGATATCTGTCAATTAGGGCTGTAGAAGTACCTGGCTTATAGTGTAGGTCCTAGTCAAGGAGGGGATATGATTTTCTGGTTGGGTGGACAGCCTTACAGGGATGAGAAAGTGATAGGTAGCTAAGTCTGTGTTAGTGAGCTGCTTCTGTGTAAGGTCGGGGGTTGTGGTTCTAATTAACTTATATACTCTGGTCTTACTTCCTCTAGTGGTCATATTATAACTAGTGTCACCTATAATCGGGTGTAATTATATTGTCATTTAGGGGCAAGTCGGGTGTGGGTTTGCAGGGTATAAGGGTCAGGAGGAAAGCCAGAAGATGTAGTGTGGAGTCAGCTGGTCAGATCTCTATCAGTGTATCCTGCTGTTAAGTAGTCAGAGCAAACATTTCAGAGTAATATGAGGAACATACTTAGAGAAAAAACATAACTAGGGTGAGACATTACAGTTTATCCTTCATTCAACTAGCAATAAACATAGGGGTAATCATGTCTGATTATACTAGGTACTATCAATGCATATATTGTGTATATTGAGTGTTCTATGGTTAGATCGTTAACAGGGAGATCAAGTACAACTTGTATTTAGAACATAGCACCCAGTGAGGTTATCATTTCAACTACAAAACTATGGAAGTATGAAAGTACATAGTTCAAGTTAGCATGAAATCTGGATGTCTCACCCATCTTCATCTGTGGCCTTAGGTTCCTTTTGAAAAGCGTGCGTGGGAGAAGCCCACAAAAGTCTCTGGATCAATGCAAAACTGTATTAATAAAGCTGTAAACGGATTCCCTATGTATCTTCAGCTAAGGATAAATCCCTTGAGTCTAGGGGTCTTTTGGAAGTGGGTGCCGGCCGTTGTGGCAGCGGTCTCCAGGTTGGTGCAGAGGCCCTAAGTCCGCTGTTTTCAGCAGGGCCAGGATCACGGTCCCCCGAGTCCCGTGGGAGCAGTTCCCATTTCAGCAAAAGTTCTCTGGCCTGTTGTGGCGTTGTGGCGAGGAATTGTTGGCTGTCTTTGGTGATGAACAGTCGAACTGGATAGCCCCATCTATATTTAAGGCCTTTATCTCTGACAATCTTGGTATACGGATGGTAGTGCCTACGAATTTGGAGCGTGTGTGGGGAGAGGTCAGGGTAAATCTGCAGATCAGCATATTTATCTGGTAATGACTTTTCTCTTGCAAGAACTCGGATGATCTTTTCTCGGAATGTGTAGTAGTGAAGCTTGGCTATTACATCACGGGGCTTCCCCTCTGCAGATCTAGGTCTGACCGCTCTATGTGCTCTGTCAATTAGGGTTTCATTGCCCAGGTCAGCGCCCAGTGCTGCTTTGAACAGGTCTTGCAGGTAAGCATCTAGATCCTGTGGTTGAACAGTCTCTGGGATACCTTTAATTCGAATGTTATTGCGGCGCGACCTGTCTTCCAGGTCCGCTAACTTTAGTTCTAGGTCTGTTATTTGACCAGCCAAGCATTGGGAGTAACTCAGAAGATTTGTATGATCCACAGCAAGGTCTTCCTGCCTGCGCTCCAGCGCATCTGTTCGCTCTCCAATGCT
The DNA here is from genome assembly GCF_027579735.1 of Bombina bombina. Lineage (NCBI taxonomy): Eukaryota > Metazoa > Chordata > Amphibia > Anura > Bombinatoridae > Bombina > Bombina bombina. The sequence continues at coordinate 72,660,829 of NC_069499.1, forward strand.
GCCTATATCCTTTTTAAGGTCAGCATGGGATTTGTCAAATTTTCTTGACAGGGAGTCATGGTGGGTTGCTAGTAGTGTTGTGATAGAGTCCATCAGGTTGTTAGGGGCACCTTCTATGGATGGCAATCTGGAAACTCTTTTTGTTAAGGTTTTACCAGGTTGGGTGTCTGACAGGCTCCCAGTATCAGAACCATCGTCCTCAGATCTTGTATGAGTCATTCTGGTCGGGTGCTGGAAATGGTCAACGACCGTTCTTTTAGGGGTGGCGTGTGGTTTTTGCTTTCTTTTATGGAGTTGAGACATTATGGGCCTGGGCTCCTAAGTGTGGTCCTAAGCTGTTTTACTTTCTGTGTTCTTGCTTTAGTGGGAATCCGTTTACTTCTAGTATGTTGGTTAGGTGCTCATGGGTTGGCGGGGTCGTGGGCTGTTGCTAAGGGGCTTACATGTTAATGTGTCTTAGAGCCTCTTAGTAAAAAGGAGAATGCTGCAAGTGGATAGCAGGGTCTCAGTTGTTATGGTAACATGGGAAGGTCTGCAGCCTTGCTTCTAAGTGTCTAATCTCTCTCCCAGGGAGTTGCCCCTGCAGGGCGATGTGGGACAAGGTATTTGGGTTATGACCCGCAGGCAAGAGGACCGGCGGGAAAGGGGGGAGAGAGATCAAAATTTCAAATATACAACAGTGACAGCGGACCCTCAGCAGGGGAAAAGGAGAGTGGGTATGACCCGTGGGTACGTGGGCCAACAGGAAAGGGAGAAGAGAGCCTTGTTATCTGATAGAAGATATTATTATATCATTAACTGTAGTAGATAACACGGGGAATATGATCCACTATTGCCTTTATTAATATACTATATAGACCTCAGCAATTATGATGAGGCACCCCTTTAAATATGAGCTTGATTGTAGGTCTTCACTTAATGCACAGTTTATTTCTGTAGCTTTTTTGTGGTGCAATCCTGATAACATAGAATACTGCAGTTCAAATGCAAAAGACAGTCTTTTTTGTTGTGTATAAATCAACCGTGATGATAGATATCACTAAAAAGAGGATATATTTATGTTCTTGTCAGTGTATTTCACAATCATCTATTGCTGTTTTAGAATCCCACATGGGGCAGATAAACTTTGCAGCAAACGCCTCCCCAATCTGCCTGCACTTTCTTCTCCTCAATTTATAGGAAAGCTGATGAAATTATATACTGTCAGTACCACTTAAAGCACAGTCTCTAGTAGTAATTGGTAAAGTATGAAAGCCTTAAGTTGCCGTGCTGTAATATTAAGCTCAAGTCCCTCTTATATATTCTGGTGGCAGTAAGGAAAATAGCTGTCCCTGTTGGCCACTTGTAGGCCTCAAAGTCCAATGAGGGAGCACAATAGGCTTAGCACAAGGATTATTAATATGGCCAATATACAGTGGTTATATAAAGGTCTTACCCTCCATGTAGTTCTAAGGATCAGTAGTTATTGATCTTCCTGGGCCAGTGCCGGTTATATATTTTTCCGTTTTTCTCCCCCGGACAGCCTGAGATGTGGAAAAATGGCGGATGTTCGCGCCAGAGCTGAAATGGCGCACCTGCAGGCTAACGGGCTTTACTTGCGGCTGTACTGTGTCACCGCTGACCGTCAAGCTCAGCCAAAATCTCCGATTAACGGCTAGCACTGGGGCCTGTGGATTGATCCGGTAAGTCGTGGCCAAGGATGCGGGTGACCGCCTAAATATTCGGCAACTGAAGTACCTCTAGCCTCTGGTGGTCACGATGCTGGTTGTAGGTAGATGGTGTCCTAGCACTCCGGAGCGGAGCCCCGACCCTCCGGAGTGAAGTTGAGCCACAAAACTAGTCCTCAGTGGTGTGAAGAGCTCACACAGATTAGCCGCTCCGGAAAGCAAAATAAAATGTGCAACACGCCAGCTCCGTTCACTAGTCAGATAAAGTTGTACGAAATCCTCAGTTTGATCTTTCTGATGTCTCAGACTGTCCTAGAAATAGGAAATCTACTATTTATCTTGTAGATATGAGTTTTTAGCTTTGATTTTAAGTAGTTTTAGGCAAAAAAGAGAGGAGCTCTCATACAACACGTCCTCTCACTCTGGCAGTCAACTCCGCCCCCCTGTCCTGATGTTTTCTGAAGTAATCTTCTGGTATTTTATACCAGGCTTCTTTCAGCACTTCCCAGAGATCTAGGTGATCCCATACTGTCTCTATAATATTCAAGTCTGAACTGTTTTAGCAGCTGTTTTTCTCTCCAAATAGGATTTAACTGCATTATCAGTGTACTTGGGATCATTATCATGCTGAAAAATAAAACCAAATCCCAATCAGGTGCTTTCCACAAGGAATGGCAGGATGAATTAAAAACCTGTCTGTAAATTTCAGCATTCATGATCCTATCAATTCGGACAATATCGTGAGCACCACTGGCAGAAATGCAGCCCCAAATCAGAACAGACCCTCCACCATGTTTCACTGAAGGCCGCAAGCACTCAGTCTTCCATCTCTCTCCAACTCTTCTGCCCACATATTGTCGACGATTGGACCAAAATTTTTTTAACTTGGATTTGTCACTCCATGGTACTTTTTTCACTGATCATTCCAATCTTTATGAGCTTTAGCCTATCTTAGCCTTTCCCCCCTGTTCCCCTTCTGAAAAAGTGTTTTTGTGGCTGCTACCCTTCCACAAAGACCATTCAAGCTTCTTCGGAATGTAGAATGGTCAACTTGGTATCCCGATGAAGCTGCCAGATGCTGAGCCAGGTCCTTGCTGGACTTCTTCCGGTCTCTCAAAGAAGAAACTCTGAGAAACTTCTCATCAGATTTTGAAAGTTTTCTTTGCCTTCCAGTAATTTTTTTGTTCTTGACCTCTCCTGATTCGTCAAATTTCTTTATTTTATAACAGCTTGAATTCCACATCTTGAGTATCCAGTTTGTTTGCTGATTTCCCTTTGACAGTGGCCTTGCTTATGCAAAAGTATGATTTTACCTCAGTCAAATTCTGTGATCTTTGGCATTTTGAATGGAATGATGTGATTGAAATTTGGTCTTAATAGCAAGCTTCCAATGAATTAAACTCATACAACATGTGTATGTTATGCTCAAGTATGTCTTGCACAAACCTGGTGTAATAGACCTTTTTAACAGATGTCATTTTAACATGAACTAGTAGGACAAATACAGGTGTTAGCAATGACATTAATGATGGTCCATTCCATTTAGGTTTATGAGAGCCAGGTCCTGCTATTGCTTAAAGGGACAGTCTACACCAGAATTTTTATTGTTTTAAAAGAAAGAGAATCCCTTTATTATCCATTCCCTAATTTTGCATAACCAACACAGTTATACAGTATTAATATTTTTTTTCCTTCTTTGATTAGCTTGTATCTAAGCCTCTGCAAACTGCCCCTTATTTCAGTTCATTTGACAGACTTGCATTTTAGCCAATCAGTGCTAACTCCCAGGTAACTCCACGTGCATGAGCACAGTGTTATCTATATGACACACATGAACTAACACCCTCTAGTGGTGAAAAACTATTAAAATGCTTTCAGATAAGAGGCCATCTTCAAGGTCTAAGAAATTAGCATATGAACTGCCTAGGTTTAGCTTTCAACTATGAACAAAGAGAACAGAGCAAAATTGGTGATAAAAGTAAATTGGAAAGTTGTTTAAAATTGCATGCCCTATCTGAATCATGAAAGTTTATTTTAGACTAGAATGTCCCTTTAAGTGTAAGGGGAGGTCACACTAAATACTTGCCACTTTAGCCTATAGAAGCATTTTTTCTGATTTTTTTTTCTTTCAGTCTTCCAAAAAATTTAGAAACTTAAATGTTACCTTAAGAGATGTTTGTCTCACTATGCAGGGTTCTGTAGGTGAAAAAGAGACTTTGGTCCCGATTATCTAAACTTCACCAGATCAGACGTGGTTTTTCTCCGATCTTCACAGGGGCTGCCCTAAGGAAATTATCTTAAAAAAAAAATTAAAATACAATTCTGTGTCATAAGCCAAGAATCCATTCCCCAGTTTGGATGTGGCAGAGAATTGCAGGGGAGGAATCCAGGACAATTTTCCTCACCTGCAGCTAATTAAAGTGATGGTAAATCCGAGGGTTTAAAAAACAGTAGGATTTACCATCACTAAAAATGAACTGGACTTTCAGTAGGAGTTTCTTTAAAAAAACTCACTTCTGTGCCTGGTGTCCTCGCTAAAGTCAATGTCCCTGCCGCCCATAGCACAGCTCTCTTTTCTCATTAAGGTGATCCTTTTTTAGATAGATAATGACTTACTTTATCATGTTGAAAAGAAGGGGTCAGAGGTGACAAAGCAATTGTTGGTACCACAAGCCTATAGGCACACTGTGTTAAATCTTGCCAATAGTCATATTCTTTGGGGGCAACCTAGGGGGTGGAAAAAATAAACAGAGAGATTTCTTAGAAGGTTTCATTGGCCTAAAATATTGTTCATAATGGCCTTACCTGCCATTGAAGTTTTATTTGAGAATATTGAAATGGGTTTTGTGTTGCATTTTATATGCCTTGCATTTAATGCAGCATCCTGTATTTTACTATTTTTGAAGTTAATTAAAAAGTAAGGCAGTTGGATAGATGAAAAGAGGAGCACATATATCCTGTTAATTTATTTAAGCCTTGGAAAAAAAGGGAGGTCTTTGTTACTACAGAAGAAGCAGCTTGTATTGTTGAAGTTAAAAGTGAACCTAAAGTTAATATTTCAGAAACCTTGTCTGTATATAAGAAATGAGAGGTAAAAGAGTTTCTCAGAATAAATAAAGAAGTATTTTCCACAATCCTAGCAAGAACTAAAAATATTAACCTTAGGCCCTACAGAATACCTGAAGCCTGTAAGGGGGCAATTAAAACAGAACTTAGGAAAATGTTAGATTTGGACATTATTGAGGAATCCCAAAGTGACTAATATAGTCCTATTGTACTTTTACCAAAACCAGATGGCACAATTCAATTCTGTAATGATTATTGTAAAACGAATTAAATTTAAGAACCCAATACCTAACCACAATTGACCTTGCCAAGGGCTATTGGCTGGTGCCGCACACAATGCAGGCAAAAGAAAAGACTACATTTTCCACAAAAAATGATGAATAGAATATTAAAGCTACATGCATGCTATGCAGCTGCATAGCTGGTTTAACAGCTAATCCTAGCAAATTTACAAATTCCTAGAAGAGGCTAAATTATTGGGCTATTCCATTGGTAGAGGTTTGGAGAAACACCAGGTTGTTAAAATTAAAGCCATTTAAAAGTGGTCAAGGATATTAACTAAGATGCAAGTAAGAGTTTTTCTTGGTTTGATTGGTTATTACAGGAGATTTGTTTCCAACTTTACAATGATTGCTAATAATTTAACTGATTTGACAAAAGCAAAATCTCCTGTAATTGTTAAATGGCCTACAGAAGCTGAACAAGTGTTCAGACATTTTATGTGACAAGCTGGTTCTAATAACCCGTGATTTTTCCTAGGAGTTTATCTTGCAGACTGATGCTTCAGATGCTGGTCTTGGAGCATTCCTTTCTCAAGAGAGACAGGGAGAAGAGCACCCTTGTATTTGACTAGGAATATTGATCCCCTTGAAATGAAATAAGCAATAGTGGTGGAGTATCTGGTGATAAAATGGGCTGTCGTTACTCTTAAATATTATCTTTTAGGGAGAAAATTCAGACTTCTAACTAATCATGATCCACTTACATAGATGAGGGAAAACAGTAGAGTCACCTGTTGGTTCCTGAGTTTGCAAATATATAATTTTTCACACAAAGCAGAGAGTAAACAGGGAAAAATGCTGATAGTCTTTCCAGAATGCACTCACTTGTTGCTAAGGTCACTCATCCCAGTGTGTCTGAGCTGGGGGGGAGGATATGTGACAGATTGTGTACAACAGAGTATGGACTAGATTACAAGTTGAGTGCTAAATTATCACGCTCCTGCAAATGGCCAAATTTGCCCGTTTGCGGGCACGTGATAATTAATCAGCCATTACTAATTGCTGCAAGCTCGCAACAGCAATTAGTGCTTATAAAATTAACCAGAGATCAGATAAAATTTTATAAATCTGCCCCAAAATTACTGTCTAGTGTAGTTTATTAAAAAAAATAAAGATGGCAGCCTCTTTATTTTTTAAAAAAAATACTGCAGTAGGCAGTATTTTGGTGTTAAAGTTGGTGGGAGTGGGGTGTTAGAAAAAAACGTTACTGAAAAGTGCATTTACATTGCTGTCTATGGGAACTGTGTGTTCCCAGTAAATATATATGTATATGCTGATATACATATATATTTATGTGTTAATATGTGTATACACACATATTAATAATAACACTTAATTATATAGATGTATATGATCATATATATTTATATTTCACTGGCGCTAAAGTTCTGATGTGGTCTCTGACAGCATCAGAATGAGGCTCACATAGTAGCCTATGGAAGCACGCTCTTGTGAGAGCAATGCTTTCCAGCAATAGGAAAGCGAGGATGAGTTTGCATTACTGTGAACCTTTAATACCAGCGCACATTAGCGTGCGCTGGTATTACAAAGAAGAGCGCTAATATTGCTTTCATGAAAGCGATATATAGTGCTCCACTTGTAATCTAGCCCAATATGCTACCCCACAAATTATACAATGCTTTTGGTAGTATTAAAAATGTACTATACAATTCTCTATTATGGGCCAGTAATTCACTCCACAGTTTGGAAGTGGCAGAAAGTTGCAGGTGAGGAATCCAGTGTAGGTTTTCCCCACAATATAGATTTCACTCCCCTGCAGATGATAATTAGCTATAACCACTTGTTAAATAGTGTGGGCTCCATGTACGAAGCAGCGCAAGCTGCTCCGGAGCCCTTGCAGGGCAGGTTCATACATGCGAGTCTGCTTCCCGCAATGTAAAAAGCAGCGGTAATTAGAGGTAATGAAGAGAAAATTACTGTGAGCTCACTCACCCTCAGTGATTGACAGTCCCTTCTCTCGATAGATAGATAATAGATAGATAGATAAATAGATAATGTTAAACGTTTCAAAGCCAGACACCTGGGTAAATTGTATCCAAAAGTATGATGAAGCACTCACGGGTAGACATGTGCAGCCGCGAAAAATTCGGTTCAGTTCGGATCGGTTCGGACCGATTCAAATTTCGGTTCGGATCGATTCAAATTCGGAAAACATGGAATGAATTTGTTTCGGATTCTTTCAGATTCGTGTGAAATTCGGTTCGATTTGGTTCGAATCGATTCTGATTTTTCGGAATTTCGGCACTGTTAAGTGGGATGTGCTGTGTATTACACTAGTATACTGTACAATACTAGTGTAATACATGGCCATCCGAATCAATCTGAATAAATTCGAATTGATTCGGATTTATTCGGTAGATTCGGCACTACCGCAATTCGGAAATTCGAATCGATCCGAATTCCGAATTTGGCAAAATTTGTCCGAATTTCGATTCGGACCGAACCGAATCGCACATGTCTACTCACGGACATTTTCAAATAGTGACAAATATTCTGTGTGTGTGAATATATATATATATATATATATATATATATATTATTTATTTTTTTTACATTATTAAGGAATCCTATATTAAATGTTATAAGGATTTTAATTATCTTCGTCCCTTAGGCTACAATTTTCCAGAGCTCATCACTGTCATTATATTAGAACTAGTCGATAAGCCTGCCCAAAGGGCAGTCTAATTTTTGTTTAAGAAACAGATGTAGAAACAATCTATTTTGTAACTCTTCTTTTATATAAATAAGTGGGAAAGCCTGCCCAGAGGGCAGTCTTTTGTGGTGACGGAACCACCCTGCCATTTTCAGAATCCACCTGGATGCAACTTACGCTGCATCCAGGTGGATTCTTTCACCACCCTGCCATTTTTGGAATCCACCTGGATGAAGCTTACACTGCATCCAGGTGGATTCTTTCACCACCCTGCCATCCAGGTGGATTCTTTCACCATCCCTTTTGCTCTCTCTCCCCACTTTCTTTTGCTCTCTCTCCCCCCTCTCTTTTGCTCTCTATCCCCCCTCTTTTGCTCTCTCTCTCCCCTCTCTTTTGTTCCCTCTCCCCTCTCTTTTGCTCTCTCTCTCTCCCCCTCTTTTTTTGCTCTTTCTCACCCCTTTCTTTTGCTCTCTCTCTCCCCTCTCTTTTGATCTCTCTCCCCTCTCTTTTGCTCTCTCTCTCTCTCCCCTCTCTTTTGCTCTCTCCAGCTCTCATTTGCTCTTTCTCTCTCCCCCTCTCTTTTGCTCGCTCTCTCCCCCTCTCTTTTGCACTCTCTTTCCCCCTTTCATTTGCTCTCTCCCACAATCTTTTGCGCTCTCTCTCCCCCCACTCTTTTGCTCTCTTTCTCCCCCCTCTCTTTTGCTCTCTCCCCCTCTCTTTTGCTCTCCCTCCCACCTCTCTTTTGCTCTCCCTCCCCCTCTCATTTGCTCTCTCTCCCCTCTCATTTGCTCTCTCTCCCCTCTCTTTTGCTCTCTCTCCCCTCTCTTTTGCTTTCTCTCCAGCTCTCATTTGTTCTTTCTCTCTCCCCCTTTCTTTTGCTTGCTCGCTCCCCCTCTCTATTGCACTCTCTTTCCCCCTGTCTTTTGCTCTCTCCCCCTCTCTTTTGTGCTCTCTCTCCTCCTCTCTTTTGCGCTCTCCCCCCTCTCTTTTGCTCTCTTTCTCCCCCTCTCTTTTGCTCTCTCCCCCCTCTCTTTTGCTCTCCCTCCCACCTCTCTTTTGCTCTCTCTCCCCTCTCATTTGCTCTGTCTCTCCCCTCTCATTTGCTCTCTCTCCCACTATCTTTTGCTCTCTCCCCCTCTCTTTTGCTCTCCCTTACCCCTCTCTTTTGCTTTCTCTCCCTCCTCTCTTTTGCTCTCTCTCTCCCCCCTCTTTTTTGCTCTCTATCCCCCTCTCTTTTGCTTTCCCTTTCCCCTCTCTTTTGCTATCTCTCTTTCCTCTCTTTTGCTCTCTCTCTCCCCTCTCTTTTGCTCTCTCCCTTCCTTCTCTTTTGCTCTCTCCCCCCTTCTCTTTTTCTCTCTCCCCCCTTCTCTTTTGCTCTCTCCCCCTTCTCTTTTGCTCTCCCTCCCCTTCTCATTTGCTCTCTCTCTCTCCTCTCTCTTTTGCTCTCTCTCCCTCCCTTCTCTTTTGCTCTCCCTCTCCTCTCTCTTTTGCTCTCTCTCCCTTCTCTTTTGCTCTATCCCCCTTCTCTTTTGCTCTTTCCACCACTCTCTTTTGCTCTCTCCCCCTTCTCTTTTGCTCTCTCCCCCCTTCTCTTTTGCTCTCTCCCCCCTTCTATTTTGCTCTCTCTCCTGCTGTCCTTTTTTTTAAATTAGGGCACTCTCACTGCCACCCGCTCACACCACCCACCTGCACCAGCAGAAGATCGTTACAGACGGGGACACACACAGTGTCACTGTCTGTAACGATCAGGCATCTGACCTATGGAGGCGGAGCACCGATCGCACTCCGGTTCCATATGCGGCAGATGCCTGAACTCTCAGCTGTTATGTTACAGCTGATAGTTGGAGCTCCTGAAGCTGTCTGTCTCCGCGAGGCGGCTGCACGCGCATCCAACATTCCTTTGAGGATGCGTGCACAATTGCCGACGGTGAAGGACATTACAAACACAATTATTATATATGACCTTATATATCCTTTACCTATCTTGCTGTACATTATACTTACAGTATAGTTAACAATCACTTCATCACAAATACAAAACAACAAAAATATCAGATATAATAAGGTAGTTTCTATCTTTATAATATAGTTATTTACCTACATTGTTAAAGGATTATAAGGATGAAAATGTTTTATTACCGGTGATAATTAAGAACATTAGGAACAAACTGATTTTTAAAGACTAATTAAGATTACAAAATAACAATTACAATAAGTAGTAATACATTTTACTGGACTGGCAATTCAATAGAACACAGACTAATAATATTATGCCCTTTCAAATTCATTGAAAGTATAATTAAAGGTATTACTACTTACTATTGTTATTTTGGCAATATATATAGAATTTATCTCTCTCTCCCTCCCTCCCTCTCTCTCTCTATAGATATATATATATATATATATATACACAAGTAAGTAGATTAGAAATAAGTCTGTATACACACACATATATACGTTGGTCTGAGGAAGGGGAATAAGTCCCCAAAACGTCACTTAATTAAATGGATACTTATATTTGAAATCCAGTGAGTGCGGTCCTCTTTTAAGGATGTATGTGTGTGTGTATATATATATATATATATATATATATATATATATATATACACAAACTTGTAGAGCTCTGTGATGTAAATACAAAAGGCAGCATAAGACTTGAACTTTTTAGCTGTGAGTTCCAGCAGGCTCAAAACCTGTTACTTGCTTTTTTTTTTTTTTTTTTTTCCATTTTCTGTCTTAGCTCCACAACTGAGTCATTCTGTTTCCTATGGCTCCTGGGTATACAGTCTATCTGCAGAGTGCTGCATTATTCCTGAGTTAATCGGTCAATGTTATTTTCTGCTAATGCAGATGTGATTTTGTTTAGCGTCGCTTTATAGACACTTGCTTTAAATCATCTATAAGGCTTGAACTATGCATTAATGTGAATAGTGAAAGCTTCAACCATCGTTCACATGAATCTCCCATCTGATTCCTTCTAGGCCTGTGCTGCAGATATGGACAAATTAAGGTAAGTGAATTTATTTACATATTAAAATAAGCAGGATGTTGCCAACCCTCTGTGGGCATCAGACAGCTATGTGAATTATATTTAGTGGGTTAAGTGCTACACAATCTAAGTCTGCATTTTTATAGACAATGCAGGTAAAGTGTATGCTTCTGGACAATGCAAGATGGTAATGAATGTACTAATATTGCTCATAAATATAATTTGTACACACATTCTATTATAAGTTAATTATACTGATTCTGCAGTGTCAATTCTGACATGAAAGATGGTTTAGCATCTGCTGCTAGTTAGATCAAATTGATTTTTTGTTGGATCTGACTTATAAAGCAAATAATTACACATAAAACAAAAGACGTATTGACTTTATATAGCTGATTGTCTGGTACGTGCTATGCTTTTTGCCTATGTTTTATGTTTTCTGGGCAGCAACACCTACATGCCTTTTTGCGTGCAATTGTGTCATATTGTACACATCCTGAAATGCTTAGATGAGAACGGATTATCTATAGGCATGTATGGCGTTGATAGCTCAGCTTTGTAAATAGTCTGTCTGTGCATTGTTTCTGTGCTTATAATTACCTCATCTGCAGACAATGTTGCATCTGTGTTTATCAGAATGAAGCAATGGAATTTATATAGTTAATTTAGTTCAATGGTACAAAGTTTAGATCAATCTAGCAGTTCACAGACAAGCAAGAAAATAAGGTTACATTCAGGTATAAGATATATCTGAGATGTAAACCTTATAAATCATTTTTCTTATCCTTCGGCCAAGTATGTACTCAGTTCCTAAAACCCATTATCTATCTATTAGTGTTTATTAGAAAATGTCAAATCTGCAATCCTAATTTCTTTATACAACTTTTAACCATTTACAGAGATTGTATAAAACCATCAACTCCTTAATGAATCACAGCATGTGCTGTTCATGTCCTTTTTATTGTGCTGTGAATGCAGTTTGTCACCCACACAAGCACAAGATAAGGGTTGATTCAAACGAGTGCAGTGACATAAAAAAAAGGTGATAGCTTTCCAGTCTTCTAATGATATGACAGGCTTGGAATTTTCTGATTTGTGAGGTCGGTCGTATTAAAGCTCATTATGCAAGCACAACTCACATGGGATCTGTGTGCACAAATTACCAAATGGCTATACACAATTAAAGCAACGTTATTATTATTTTTTAGTTTTTTACTCAACTGCTTCAATTATATCTGAGTTGTTAAACCTAATGTGCTTTTACTCAAATTTATATTAAAAGTGTAAAATATCTAATATATATATATATATATATATATATATATATATATACACTAAACATATCTAAATATATACTAAACAAATCTGCACTGCCTTCATTTTAATTCATATGACTTATATTTACACAAAAAGCATATTTAAATAAAATAATTAAACAATTTACATCATGCAGAATCATAAATTAATTATGTTACATAATCCCAATGTTGTTTCTTGAAGCATTTTCAAGTAAAGAATTGGAAATTACATACCATGCTGTTGCTGTTTTTAATTCACAATGTAATATTGAGAAACTGAACATATATATATATATATATATATATATATATATATAAATATTATATATATATATATATATATATATATATATATACACAGTATATATGACAAATTCCCTTGGACATGTAAAATGCTGTCAGCCCATTCACACATTTCTGAATACTATGCACATTACAAATGTATATCATCTGCTCAAAACTTCCTATGATAAATCCACCAGACCATACCACATGCAGTTGTATTGTGTTTAATATGTTGTAATTGAACAGCATCGGGCTGTGATTTGATAAAGATAACACTAATATTGATTTTCTGATATTGTTAAAAGACATAGATGTAGGATCCAAGAGATATGATTTTATGATGATATGAAAACCATGAAATGGTTTAACTAACTCAACAACTAGCATTTCTCTCTACTTTAACTTGAGGGGAGTATTTGCAGCATATTTTTTTACATTTTTAATTTTGAAGCCTATTATTTTCCTAATATTATTATTATTATCATTTATTTGTATAGCGCCGCCAAATTCCGTAGCGCTGGGTACAATGATAGGGGTATACAATGACAAAGATTTGTGATAAAATACAAAACATAACAAAACTAAACAAATCTAGTACAGGAGGAAGAGGGCCCTGCTCCGGAGAGCTCACAGTCTATAGGATATCCGCATACCCTTCTGAAAACATATAAAATATGCACAAACTTAAATAACTTCATTTTTTTTATCTTTTTTAGTAGTCTGGCAATGAGCCCAGATTATCTGTGATTGGCCAGCTGCCAAGCAACAGGGTATCCATGCCAGTCACAATGCAATTGGTATATAAAGCCAAGCTTATGCATTAAAGGGGCAAAAATGAAATACTCTCATTCATTTGAGTGGGTTTGCACTAATGGCACTTACTGAAACACCTGCATATAGTTGAACACCTAACTAAATATTGTCTTAAAGGGCCATGATACCCAAATGTTGAAACACTTGAAAGTGATGCAGTATAACTGTAAAAAATTGACTAGAAAATATCACCTGAACATCTCTATGTAAAAAAGAAAGATATTTTACCTCAAAAGTTCCTCAGTAGCCACATCCCATTGTAAAGGATTTCTAAGCAGCAAATCAGTATGTCTGTTCCGGAACAGCTAAGGGATTGAGCCTTGTGCACTCTCATGTTATTTCCCTATTCAGTTTAAGGAAGTTTACTATGAAATCTCCTGAGAGTTAAGTGAAATCTTATGAGATCACAGTAAAAGAGTTCATGACCTCAGCACTGTTGATGCTGATTGGCTGCTGTTCATTTCTTCTTTTTTTTTTACCTGCAGCTGGGCAGCAGCTGAGTATAACTTTTTACACAGAACTTACTTTGCTGAGCTGAGGAAGTTGTGAGGTAAAATATCTTCCTTTTTTACATAGAGATGCTCAGGTGATATTTTCCTGTCAGCTTCTTACAGTTATACTGCATCAGTTTCAAGTGATTTAGCATATGGGTATTATGTCCCTTTAAGCAGACATAAGGTGATTGGTGGCTACACAAGTATACTGTTCCCTAATTGGTTTACTGCCTGTTTCCTGCTCAGTAAACTGCAATGTTTTGCAGCACCCAATCAGGTAACACATACTTAACAAGTGAAATTAGAGCAAAAAATACCCTTCTATCATGAATTAGTGCTTTTTTTTGCACTAGAATATCCCTTTAAAGTAAACAGTATTTTGTTATTGCCTGTGCTTAGCATATCAGAACTGATGATACAGAAACTGAATAGAAAATTGTGTATAAGATTTACATAACCAATTAAGATAAAATTGTTAGTTTTATAAATATATTGTGCTGTTTAACAGGTGGAAGTATCAAACAAGGCATCTATAGGTTGTGGTTATGACAAAAAGCCTTCCAACATCATTGAAGATAACAATCCTGTGAGTGCAGACACAATAATGTGCTTTATATGTTGTCATCACATATAATCCAGAGAGGTTCAGCTGCAGACAAGAGTCCATCTGGATTAATGAGTTGCACATGCACTCTCTCAGTGCGTATGTGCACTGATACCATAGCAACTGTTGTCACCAAGCACCATTTGTTTATGCTAGAGAGATATTGGGTGGGGGGTGGAATATAGTAGAGAGCCTCAGTACAGCAATTTCTTATCTCTCATTTGTAGTATGCCACATCTATCTATATCTCTGCCTTCCTATCTCTCTGTCTGTAACAGTTACACACTAGTTTAATGGCTCTCACTTATAATATAGTGGACATCATTAGCACTGTAACCAGAAGCACATTAACATTTTTCTTGTTGCTGGATTTTTTGATGATGCGTAAAAAAAGAGCAGTAAATTTGTCTGCCAGACTTTGTATACTAAAGAATATGCTATCGGCTAGATTTATTAAAGCTGAGCCGGACAGGGGCGCATATAAGCGCCCCTGTACGCCTCAGCTCGCCTGTGGCGGGGCGAAATTACTTGCAGGTATTCGCCATTGCACACAAGCGCAATTTTGCGCTCGCATGCAATCCTGCCCGCGCACAGCCAATCAAACGTGGGCAGGAGCTGTCAATCTCCTCGGTCTGACTAGACCGAGGAGATTGAATATCGCCACCTTAGAGGTGGCGAAGAGGTTAGGGAAGTGGCGGTCTGGTGACTGCTGCTTGATAAATTACGGCGAGCAAGTTCTTGTGAGAACTTGCAGCCATAGGGCTTTAATAAATCTAGCCCTATGTCTTTTTTTTTTTGGTTCTTCCCTAAAATGGGATGGCATTTAATGGTCCAGCATGTTTTATTAAAGCCCTGTCATGATATAATATGTGAATTATGGTGTAAAACCGATATAAATGTAAGGATAAAAAATACGACATTGCAAAATGGATCTTCCAACACAAGCAGTGGCGATAGCCGAGTGGCTGTTTGTCATGCAAGGACCAATAAACAGCGTTCCATAAACCCCCCCATTTGTGATAGAAAATCCCATGCATGCGCTATACAAAGGCTTCTCAATTTCACATGTCTAAATAGTTTCACAGTGACGTATTCGGCCAGGTATGTGATGACGCTGGCACACATGCGCATTAGAGGCAAAATGTGTACAACAGCTGATGTAACATCACAGGAAGTGACATGGTTCGCTCTTTTGAAAAGTTTGGTCCCTTAACAGAACACCGGCCCATTTTTGGTTCAGACCCTGGGTAGCGCTTGCTGATTGGTGGCTACATTTATAATAATTGATAATAGGAGTAAATTAGAAAGTTGTTTAAAATAGGATGCTCTATATGAATCATGAAAGAAAAAAAATTGGTTTAGTATCCATTTAAGATAGGTATAGGGTTAGGGATGTCTGTAAGTGCCTAGTGTTAATAATAAGATTAGGGTATAGTGTTAGCTTTTGAATTAGAGGTTATGTTTAAAGGGACATGAAACCCACACATTTTCCTTCATGATTCAGATAGAGAATACAATTTTAAACAACTTTCCAATTTACTTCTATTGTCTAATTTTATTGATATCCTTTGTTGAAAAGTATACATAGGTAGGCTCAGGAGCTGGGAGCCAGCTGCTGATTGGTGGCTGCACATATATGCCTTTGTCATTGATTTACTAATGTGTTCAGCTATCTCCCAGTAGTGCATTGCCGCTCCTTCAATAAAGGATACAAAGAGCAAAATTGATCAAAGAAGTAATTTGGAAAGTTTATCAAAAATCTATGCTCTATCAGATTCACAAAATAAACTTTTGTTGGTTTCATGTTCCTTTAACGTTTAAGCTTATGGTTAGGGTACGGGTTTACACTTTCAGCCTCACTGGTTTAACCCTTAAAACAGTTGTCAATATCTATAAAATTACAAGACTGTAGCAAGCCTTAAAGTGACAGTCAAGTCAAAATTAAACTTTCATAAGTCAGATAGGGCATGCAATTTTAAACAACTTTCCAATTTACCTTTATAATCAAATTTGCTTTGTTCTCTTGGTATTCTTTGTTGAAAGTTAAATTTAGGTAGGCTCATATGCTAATGTATAAGCCCTTGAAGGCCGCCTATTATCTCAGTGCATTTTGACAGTTTTTCACAGCTAGACAGTATTATTTCATGTGAGCCATATCGTTAACATTGTGCTCACTCCCATGGAGTTATCAATGAGTCAGCACTGATTGGCTAAAATGCAAGTCTGTCAAAATAACTGAAATAGAGGGGCAGTCTGCAGAGGCTTAGAAACAAGGTAATCACATAGGTAAAAAGGATATTAATGTAACCGTGTTCTGGAGTAAACTGTCCCATTAATTGAAAGAAGCCTAAAGGAGGTATAACAAAAAATTGGAAACAAAGGGAAAAACAAATAATTGTTGTCAATGTTCTTCTATTTTAATAGCTTAAAGGTGCCAGTTACTGAAGCTCCGCCTCTTTGTACTGAGGGCTGCCATCTTGGAGCTCAGGTATTCTCACAGCCTGTGACATAAGCTGTGCACACTCACAGATCAGTAACACTGTCCATTTTTTTTTACAGCTGTGCTTCAGGTTAGTGTGCATCATGTGTCAGGGACTTACCGGGAGCGTCCCCTCCGGTCTCGGCAAACATCTTGGCCTCAGGCCTTTTCTGCTACTGCCTGCAGCTGCTGCTTCAGCCCTTTAGGCACATGGCGCACACTGCCTAGATTTAAAGGGGCCACGTCCTAATTTCAGGAACTCCCACCTGGAGGACTCAGGTTTGGGAGTTTCTATAAAAGCTCACCCAGCCCATCACTCTGGGCTGAGTTATTGCCTTACCTACCTTGTTCCTTGCTCCTGAGACAAAGCATACTTTCCTGATACCTACATATACTCACCTTGCTCCTGAGACCAAGCATACTTACCTTGTACCTGCATATGCTTAACTTTATCCAGAGACCAAGCATACTCACCTTCTACCTGCATATACTCACCTTGCTCCAGAGACCAAGCATACTTACCTTGTACCTGCATATGCTTAACTTTATCCAGAGACCAAGCATACTCACCTTCTACCTGCATATGCTCACCTTGCTCCTGAGACCAAGCATACTTACCTTGTACCTGCATATGCTTAACTTTATCCAGAGACCAAGCATACTCACCTTCTACCTGCATATGCTCACCTTGCTCCTGAGACCAAGCATACTTACCTTGTACCTGCATATGCTTAACTTTATCCAGAGACCAAGCATACTCACCTTCTACCTGCATATGCTCACATTGCTCCTGAGACCAAGCATACTTACCTTGTACCTGCATATGCTTAACTTTATCCAGAGACCAAGCATACTCACCTTCTACCTGCATATGCTCACCTTGCTCCAGAGACCAAGCATACTTACCTTGTAACTGTGTATGCTAACCTTACTCCAGACACCACACATAGTTACCTGATACCTGTGTATGCTTACCTTATTCCAGAGACCAAGCATACTTACCTTGTACCAGTGAATGCTCACCTTGTTCCAGAAACCACACATACTTACCTGATACCTGTGTATGCTAACAGTGTTCCAGAGATCAAGCATACTTACCTTCTACCTATGTATGTTCACCTTGCTCCGGGCACCTCACATACTTACCTGATACCTGTGTATGCTCACCTTGTTCCAGAGACCAAGCATACTTGCACCGTGTTTGTTCACCTGGTTCCTGAAAGCCAAGCAGACTAACGTGATACCTGTGTATGCTCACCTTGTTCCTGAAGCTGTACCTATCTGGTATCTTGTGGCAATCTCACCAACAGTACCCGCTGGGTATCCTGTGCCTGCTGAGAAGCCTGTGTCTACCATACCAGTGACAGCCTTCTTCAAACTAGCTGTGCCTGCTGTACCTATCTGGTATCCCGTGATAGCCTTATCAACATTACCTGCTGGGTATCCTGTGCCTGCTAAGAAACTTGTGTCTACCTTACCAGTGACAGCCATCCTTAAATCATCTGTACCTGCTGCGCCTATCTGGTATCCTGTGACAGTCTCACCAACAGTACCTGCTGGGTATTCTGTGCCTGCTGAGAAACCTGTGTTTGCTTTCCTCTCTCTGGCTGTGTCTTCTGTACCTATCAGGTATCCTGTGACAGTCTGACAAACAGTATATGCTGGGTTTTCTGTGCCTGCTGAGAAACCTGTGTTTGCTTTCCTCTCACTGGCTGTGTCTGCTGTACCTATCAGGTATCCTATGACAGTCTGACAAACAGTATATGCTGGGTTTTCTGTGCCTGCTGAGAAACCTGTGTTTGCTTTCCTCTCTCTGGCTGTGTCTTCTGTACCTATCAGGTATCCTGTGACAGTGTGATAAACAGTATATGCTGAGTTTTCTGTGCCTGCTGAGAAACCTGTGTTTGCTTTCCTCTCACTGGCTGTACCTGCTGCACCTATCTGGTATCCTGTGACAGTCTCACCAACAGTACCTGCTGGGTATTCTGTGCCTGCTGAGAAACATGTGTTTGCTTTCCTCTCACTGGCTGTGTCTGCTGTACCTATCAGGTATCCTATGACAACCTCACCCTCTACTGTTCAGTTTATGTCACAGACCGTGAGATACTTAAAGTACAGTATTCTCAACCTTGCATTGGACATTAGTGTATTGCATAATGTTGTTGTTTCTGTGATCTTTGTCATGAGATGCAGGACACAGCAAAGATGGTACAACTCTATTTTATTGTAGAGCATGGAAATATACATCTGGTAGCATTGATCTCACTAAGTAACTGTTACACAAACGGAACTAAGCCCCGCCCCCATCCGGTGACGTCACTTCCCACTCTCATCACATCTTCCCCCTTTTCAAAGGACAAGGCATACATTTTTTTTTTTCATTTAAATACAACAAATAACAAAGTATACAAAAAGCATACAACAACAGTTTTGAACAGTTTATAACCAGTAACACATTAAAGAGAATATTTGTATAAACAACATGAATTACATCTTGACTTGAACATCGGGGTAGACTACCCTAGTCCACAGTGACCATGGGATTATTCTGCCCATACTTCCGGTCACTGCTCTAACTAATGTTAATCACGATATCGGGCCGGAAGTTTCATCACTCTTCCGCTTGATGTAACTCTACATGAACCGGCGGTGGTACTGAGACATCCAGTTCCAAACTCTCAGGTACAGGTTGAAGATGTTTTCGATTTCAACGTGTGACTGTCCCTCCATCAGTAAGGACTACATAAGACCTTGGTTCTGGAGAGTGTCCAATTACCGTAGCAGGCGTCTTCCATTTCTTCTCATCATCCAGTTTAATTCTGACACTTTGCCCCGCATTCAGCTCCTGCAAGGGCCTCACAGAATGTCTCCTGTCGTAGAAGAATCGATAGCCCCTTTTTGCCTCTTCATCCCTCCTAAGGACTTTGTCCCGAGGAATAGAGCTAGTTGGCTGGAAGACACCCACAGAGGGTAAGGTGGTGCAAATCTGGCATCCTAGCATCAGCTGTGCTGGGCTAAACCCTGTGGCTTGAATGGGAGTCGCCCTATAGGACAAGAGGCAAGGTACGGCTCAGATTGCTTCAAAATGAATTTTGTTGTTTGAACTGTGGACTTAACGTGGAATGTACAAAATCATATTCTCTGCTGAAAGAACTGAACTCTGTTGAAGCAAACTGCATTCCGTTATCACTCACCAACTCCATTGGTATGCCCCACCGGGCGAACAAGCTCTTGAGACAAGTGATAACAGCTTGACTTGTGCTTGACTTGTGATTTCATTCAAAGGTGCAATTTCCAAATACCTGGAATAGAAGTCAATCACGACTAGGAACTTTTTCCCATGCAGTTCGCACAAATCAGCAGCTATTTTCTGCCACGGGCCTGCAGGCAGCGGAGTAGAAATCAAGAGCTCCCTTCCCTGAGTAGTCTGGCGTTCCCGGCAAAAGGCACATTTAGACACTTGGCTTGCAATGTCGGAACTGATCCCAGGCCACCATACTGCTGTAGCTGCCCTTTTTCTGCACTTTGAAATGCCTAAGTGGCCATCGTGAATCCTGTTTAACATCTCCTGCCTCATGCTGACAGGAATAACAATGCGGTCCTGGAACAGCACCAACCCATCCAGCTCCGTGAGCTGCGACCTCTCTGACTGGTAAGAACTTAAAGACATCCAGACTGCCCGACTCTCGGGCCAACCTTCTTTTATTTACTTTATAACTTCTTGAAGGTCTGTATCTAAATATGTCTCTTTCTTTATTTGTTCTAGTTTCTCTGAAGAAATGGATTTGGAGGCCAGAACTGAATCTACATACACTTTCACATCCGATTCTGTTGAAGACTCTTCAGCAGCAGCCAGCGGGAGCCTGGATAGTGTATCTGCCACAACCAGTTATTTCCCCGGCACATGCACTGCCTGAACGTTGAACCTGTGCAGCCTCATTAGAAGTCTCTGGCATCTTAGGGGTGTTTTGTCAATATCATAGGAGTTGATTAGAGGGACTAATGGTTTATGATCAGTGTCCAGACTAAATTTCTCTAAACCCACTAGGTAATGCTGAAAGCGCTCACAGGCCCAAACTGCGGCCAGGCACTCTCTCAATTTGAGCGTATTTTGACTCAGCAGCCGTCAGTGTGTGGGAACAGTAGGTGATGGGCTGTAGTTTGTTTTCATTCAGCTGCAGGAGGGCAGCCCTTAATCCATAACTGCTCGCATCAGCACTAACCACAGTCTTTTTGGAAGGGTCGTAGAACCCCAACACTGGGACAGACCCCAGCAGGGACTTGACCTGCATAAAAGATTCTTCATGTGAAGACCCAGCAACATCTTTCTTTAGCAATTCTGTGATAGGGTGTAGTATTGTGGATAAATATGGAAGGAACCTGCCCACATAATTTACAAGGCCCAATATTTGTCTTAGCTCATGTACATCAGAAGGACTTTTCATCTGTTAAATAGCACAAATTTTCTCGGGGTCTGGCTTGATGCCATCCCCATTGATGATATGCCCAAAGTAACATAACTCAGCTTTCGCAAAATGGCATTTCTCTTTGTTTAGCTTCAGCCCGGACTCTCTGATAGTCTGCAGCACACAGCTCAATCGCTGATCATGTTTCTCCAATGTAGAGCCATACACTAAGATGTCGTCCGTGATCTCTTAGGAGAGAACTCATTTCTCTTTGGAAGATTTCAGGAGCAGAAGATATCCCGAAGGGGAGTCTGCAAAAGCAAAACCGACCTACTGGTGTAATGAAGGTAGTCAGTTTGCGGCACTTTGGATCTAGAGGTATCTGCCAGAAGCCGCTTGAAGCATCCAATGTAGAGAAGAACTTCGCCCCAGCCAATTTCGGAGCTATGTCTTCAAGTGTTGGCAGCACATATATCTCTCTCATTCAGCCTTTTCAAGTCTACGCAGATGTGTACTTTCCCGTTTTTCTTCGCAACAGGCACAATGGGGGCACACCAGTCAGTTGCTTCAACAACCTCTTCAATAACCCCCATATTCTTCATATGCAGAAGCTCCTTCTCCCCTTGAGGCATTAGCGGCAATGGAATTCTATGGGGAGTAGTAATGCTGTATGGGACTGCGTCACCTTTAAGTAATATACGGACTGGGTTGCAATTCAGTAGGCCCAATTCACCAAAATATCTTCTGAGATTTCATTCACTCTGGCTACTAGGCCCAAACCACAGGCTGCTTTTCTGCTCAATAAGTTGTTAACACACTGACCTCTAATCACACCCACATGGTGAATTTCCTTTGCTTGTACTCGCAGCTGGCAAGAAATTTCCCCGCACAATCTATGCGGCCACCAGGACTATGGACTTTTGTTGTAACTTTCACCAGCTGGGGCTGTCGAGGCAGTTTTATGAATGCTGCAAGAGACATTACAGTCATGTCTGCTCCTGTATCAATCTTAAAGGCAACTCTGGCTCCCATTACAGTAAGAGTAACCCTCCAATCATCTTCTGAACCCTGCCGTTCAACAACAGACCCCACAAAGGACACTTCTTGACCCTCCTGGTCGCTATCCATCTGCATCTCCTTAATATATTCAGTCTTACACACCACTTCAAAATGGCCCATCCTGTTACATTTTCTACATCTTTTGTCTCTAGCAGGGCATATGACACTCTGATTATGGGCACGGTTGCATCGTGTGCATCGGGCATGCTGCGCCCATCCACTTCTAGGCCTATCTGTTGTCTTAGGTCTATCGCTCACACTGTGCCTTTCACTAGCAGCTCTCCTGGACTGCTGCACTTCATTCACAATACTCTCAGACCTCAGATCAACACTTTGCTTTTTCACCAGTTCACTCTGGCGGGCCATCCTAATAGCCCCATCTAATGTTAAATCAGACTCTAACTGTAGCTTCAGTGAGACTTTAGCATCTGGAATTCCTATGACTATTCTGTCTCTGATTTGCTCTTCTTTAGCAACACCAAACTCACAGAATTCAGGTAGTTCATACAGACTGCGCACAAATGACTCCACAGATTCTCCCACATGCTGAGCACGTTTGTGAAAACAAGCCCTCTCATGAATCACATTTCTTTTGGCCACAAAGTGGGCACTGAGTTTATTCATAACTAGTTCAAAGTCAAATTCTTCCCCTTCTTGGAAAGTAAAGGCATTGAACACTGGCTCCACATCTTACCCCATAGAGTATAAAAGAGAATTAACTTGTACTTCACCACTCTTTTTGTCCAGCTTGGAAGCAATCCTGAAGCCCTGAAACCACTGACGCCATGTGGGCCAAGCTGCAGGCTGAGAGAAATCAAAAGGCTCAGGTGGGGTAAACTTTGACATAGTCATCGATCAGGAAACAGAAGCGCAGGCAAGAACTTCTGACACCATGTCATGAGATCCAGGACACATGCAGGACACAGCAAAGATGGTACAACTCTATTTTATTGTAGAGCATGGAAATATACATCTGGTAGCATTGATCTCACTAAGTAAAGCGACACAGACAAACTGACCTAAGCCCCGCCCCCATCCGAAACGTCACTTCCCACTCTCATCACAATCTTCAATCTGAACTAAAAACTGTCATTTTGTTTATCACTCAATAAAGCTTTCAAAAAGACTTCCATTGTTCTGTGCATCTGTTCCTGCCACACCCCCTAACCTCCTAACAGCATGATACATCATGTGAGCTTTACATTTTTGCATTTTTTACTCAGTTTTTCAGTTACACAAAATATATTTAAGTCAAAAACACAACAGTAATATAGAGCAATGCAGCTACAGCAAAATTGTACAGATCCTGCTTTGTATCATGTACCCTAACCTGAAGCACATTATACAGCTGTAATAAAAAAGGGAACTGATCTGTGAGTGGGCACAGCTTCTGTCATGGGCTGTGAGAATACCTGAGCTCCAAGATGGCAGCCCCAGTACGAAGAGGCGGAGCTTCAGTATCTGGCACCTTTAAGCTATTAAAACAGGAGAACAGACTTGAAAAGAGCTGCAGGAACAGGATGAATAACAATCAGCTAGATTACGAGTTTTGAGCGCTATAGGGAAATTAACGACCTCCACAAAAGCGGTGTTAATTCACCTCCCTATAGCGCTGCTATTACAAGTTTAAAAAAAAACAGGCTTGTGCGGGCGATATGGTGGCATTGAGCTCCATACCGCACCGAAATACAAGCGCTGCTTTGACGTGCTTGTGCACGATTTCCCCATAGACATCAATGGGAAGAGCTGGCAAAAAAGAAGCCTAACACCTGCGATCGTGGAAACAAAAGCTCCGTAACGCAGCCCCATTGCTGTCTATGGGGAAAGAAAAAGTTATGTTTAAACCCCCCAAAATAATAAAAACCCCTAGCCTACACTAAACTGCCAATAGCCCTTAAAAGGGCCTTTTGCGGGGCATTGCCCCAAAGATAACAGCCGTTTTACCTGGTAATAAAAATTACAAACCCACCACCCACCCAACCAAAACCCCCAAATAAAACTCTATCTAAATAAACCTAAGCTAACCATTGCCCTGAAAAGGGTATTTGGATGGGCATTGCCCTTAAAAGGGCATTTAGCTCTTTTACAGTGCCCAAACCCTAAGCTAAAAATAAAACCCACCCAATAAACCCTTAAAAAACCTAACACTAACCCCGACGATGCATTTACAGTTTTCGAAGACCAGACATCCATTCTCATCCAGCCGGCGAAGTCCTCATCCAAGCGGGCAGAAGTCCTCATCGAAGCCGGCAGAAGTCTTCATCGAAGAGGCCAGAAGTCTTCATCCAAGCGGGCAGAAGTCTTCATCCAGACAGCATCTTCTATCTTTATCCATCCGGCACGGAGCAGGGGCCATCTTCAAGACATCCGGCGCGGAGCATCCTCTTCTTCCGATCGTCACTGGAAAATGAAGTTCACTTTAAGTGACGTCATCCAAGATGGGGTCCCTTACATTCCGATTGGCTTATAGAATTCTATCAGCCAATAAGACTTAAAGGGGAAAAAATCCTTTTGGCTGATCCAATCAGCAAATAGGATTGAGCTTTAATCTTATTGGCTGATCCAATCAGCCAATAGGATTGAGCTCGAAATCTATTGGCTATTCCAATCACAACAGCAAGATTTAGGAAGTTTTCAAGCTATATAATTTATCCAAAGTGATGTTTAAATCCAGTTCCTTTCTACAATTATTTGCAAGATCCTATGTTACAATCTATTCATAGCTACTGCATAGCAACAGCCCTATTCTCCCAAAAGTTGAGCAGTTCCAGTAATGCAAAAGCTCCAAAGTAATAGCAACAGCTAATATTTTCTGTAGGAATAGCTAAATCATAAAATAAACAGTACCCTATAACTCAAATCACACAAAAATAATCAGTGCAAGAGTGGAAACAAACACCTAGATTACGAGTTGTGCATTAGGGTTAAAAAGCAGCGTTGGCCGGTCCCAACGCTGCTTTTTAACGCCCGCTGGTATTACGAGTCTTGAAGGTACAGGTATACCGCTCACTTTTTTGGCCAGACTCGGAAATACCGCAAATCCACTTACATCAATTGCGTATCCTATATTTTCAATGGGACTTGCATAGCGCCGGTATTACGAGTCTGACAAAAAGTGAGCGGTACACCCTCTCCTGTCAAGCCTGGTTCCGCATTTTAAAGTCAGTAGTTAAGAGTTTTACACTACAACGCCGTAGCATAAAACTCTTAACTAAAGTGCTAAAAAGTACACTAGCACCCATAAACTACCTATTAACCCCTAAACTGAAGCCCCCCCACATCGCAAACACTAAAATAAATATTTTAACCCCTAATCTGCTGAACCGGACATCGCCGCCACTATAATAAATAATATAATAAATATATTAACCCCTAAACTGCCACACTCCCACATCGCAAACACTCGTTAAATATTATTAACCCCTAATCTGCCGTCCCTAACATCGCCGACACCTATCTACATTTATTAACCCCAAATCTGCCGCCCACAACGTGGCCGCCACTATATTAAATGTATTAACCCCTAAACCTTAAAACTAGGTAGTTATTTAAGGGCTATTTGTAATTTAGTGTAGGGTAGGGCTTTTTTTTATTTTGGGGGGCTTTTTTATTTTGATAGGGGGATTAGAGTAGGTGTAATTAGTTTAAAAATCTTGTAATTATTTTATTATTTTCTGTAATTTAGTGGGGGGGGGGTTTCATACTTTAGATAATTTTATTTAATTGTAATTAATTGTATTTAATTTAGTTAATTTATTTAATTATAGTGTAGTGTTAGGTGTTAGTCTAACTTAGGTTAGGTTTTATTTTACAGGTAAATTTGTCTTTATTTTAACTAGGTAGTTATTAACTAGTTAATAACTATTTAATAACTATTCTACCTAGTTAAAATAAATACAAACTTGCCTGTAAAATAAAAATAAACCCTAAGATAGCTGCAATGTAACTATTAGTTATAGTGCAGCTATCTTAGAGTTTATTTTATAGGTATTTAGTTTTAAATAGGAATAATTTAGGTAATTGTAGTAATTTTATTTAGATTTATTGTAATTATATTTAAGTTAGGGGGTGTTAGGGTTAGACTTAGGTTTAGGGTTTAATAACTTTATTATAGTGGTGGCGACGTTGTGGCCGGCAGATTAGGGGTTAATAAATGTAGTTAGGTTGCGGCGACATTGGTGGCGGCAGATTAGGGGTTAATAAATTTTATGTAGGGTTCGGCGATGTTGGGGGAGCAGATTAGGGGTTTATAACTATAATGTAGGTGGCGGCGGTGTCCGGAGCGGCAGATTAGGGGTTAATAATATAATGCAGGTGTCGGCGATGTCGGGGGCGGGAGATTAGGGTTAATAAGTGTATGATTAGGGGTGTTTAGACTCAGGGTTCATGTTAGGGTGTTAGGTGTAGACATAAAAAACATTTTGCCCGTAGGAATCAATGGGGCTGCGTTAGGAGCTGTACGCTGCTTTTTTGCAGGTGTTTTTTTTCAGCCGGCTCTCCCCCATTGATTCCTATGGGGAAATCGTGCACGAGCACGTTTTACCAGCTCACCGCTAACGTAAGCAGCGCTGGTATTGAGGTGAGATGTGGAGCTAAATTTTGCTCTTCGCTCACTTTTTTGCTGTTAACGCCGGGTTTCTAAAAACCTGTAATACCAGCGCTGTCTGCAAGTGAGCGGTGAGCATAAACTGCTTGTTAGCACCGCACCCCTCCTAACGCAAAACTCGTAATCTAGGTGAGAGATAAGCCAATGAGAGAAATTATGGTGGGAACAGGAACAGCAAAGGTGGAAGTCCCGGGTAGAAAGCCCATGGAGGAATCAACACCAAAGAAACAAAAAAAGACAGTGGGAACAAAGCGAGGAGTCAGGGGAGGTAGAAGGATCAGACAGGCAAAGGCCAATATGGGGTTATTAGAGGAGAGTAAGAATATCAGCTTATCGTCTTCTCAGTAAAGGGCTGAAATTTGCCCCAAAGAAATTACCCAACAAATTTGAAACCTTCATTGATCTCCAGAAATATATTTGAAAGTTAACTCTTAAGAGATATTTTCTCAAAGATAGTGTTAGTAGGTCATTGGAGGTCAAGAGTAATATTTGCTTAGAGTCCAGTGACTTAAATACTCTAAGACAATTAAGAGAACTAGCTAAACAATCAGATATTATAGTAGATCAACCTTTAACTATTCAAGGAGAGGAACTTCTTGACCTTAGTATACATGAGGATGGTACCAAGTTTACACATAGTAATTTAAAGAGACCATCTTTGTTTTACCCTACACATGCACAAGGGTAATGTTTCCCTGTTTTCTTCATAAATGGAAAGAGTCCACAGCTGCATTCATTACTTTTAGGTATTCAGAACCTGGCCACCAGGAGGAGGCAAAGACACCCCAGCCAAAAGGCTTCAATACCACCCCCACTTCCCTCATCCCCCAGTCATTCTTTGCCTTTTGTCCCAGGAGGTTGGCAGAGAAGTGTCAGAAGTTTTCGATAGTCTCTTATGGAGGGTAGTACTCTTTGGCATGGGACTGGAGTTTTAAGTAGTCCTGTCAGCCTCTCAGTGAGAGCATGGGTGAAAGTTAGAGTCCAGAGATGCAGGGAGAGTCTTTCTGTGAAATCATCACGACTCATATTAACAGCTCCACAAGCAATCAGCGTTGAGTTTTGCTGCCTGCTTTTTTCTCTCAAGTCCATGGCAGAAGCAACGCCACTATCTGTCACACTTGAAGGGCCGTGTTCCTGTTCCAGTAACATTGTTTCATTTTACTTTCATCATGGATGTATTGTAATACAACTGTTTATCAGAGAGGGGCTACAACCTTTCGGGGAAAACTTTAACATAGGGTCTCAGTGAGGCTCCTTTTTGTATCTTGGAATCAAGGGTTAATATCTCCTGAGGGGGTTATTGAACAGGGGGGTTTATAATCATATTTGTTATGTGATTCTGTCTGCTACTGTGTAGTGTTGCTTTGGCTCATGGCTATTTTGGAACATAACGGCCTATGTATAGTGCGTGCTTTTGCATGGACTGCACGGTTTACCTTGTGACTCCATTTCCGCATTCCTGACCGTGTGGCGACGGAGAAATCCTAGTCCGCTGGTGTCTGGTTCTCTGGAGGTCGTGAGTGCCCTAGTCATTGGGGGTGTAAGGTGCCATTTAGATTTTTTTATTCAGTGTCCCAGTTATGGAGGATTCTGATTTTTTGGAGACGGATGTCTCTGATTCAGACTCTACTTCTTGCGAAGAGTATGAATTGGCCTAGGTGATACATACCCATCAGTTATGTCCTGAATGCCATTTTAGAGTGCTCTGTTTCTCGGGATCGGGGAATCAGGTGCTCACTGAGCCATCTGCCTCTGGGGATTCTATTTCCCACGAGACAAGTTCCCTACCACCAACTCTTACTACGCATGCAGGTAACCCAAACGCTACTTATCCTTCTATGTGGCCTGTTCCCACCGGAGGTTACGACACAGTTCCACATGGCCATATCTTTGGCGCTGGCGCAACAGCTCCTCCCAGAAGTGTGCTTACTATACTGTCCGTGTTCTGTTAACCGGGGCTCGTCAGGCATGGGATCGCCTGGTCCACTTCAGCAACTGCCCCTGAGGCCTCAGGGGGTCAACCTTCAGGGCCAGTGTTTTCTTTTGTCCCGGCAGAGGTATGTGGCGCCTTTCGTTATAGACTGGCGCGCCTTCGTGTTCTACTAAGGCACGTTTTTGGAGTTGCTGGAGGATCCCACTCTTAATGGGTTTGGGGATTCTCAGTCTTAATCTTGTATCTTTTTTGGACTTTAATGGTTTTATTCCCCTACATGAATACCTCTGTGTTATCTCTGTAATTTTAACTTTCCCTGTGTTTTTGCTTTTATGACCCTTAGCTCAAATGTTCATAGATATTCCCTCCCCATTCCTCTAAATGTTTGCAGCCCAATCTGACGCTAATTTATCTCTCTCCTTTAGTCTGATTTTTAAACATATCTACCCAAGCCTTGCAAGAAAATACAGAACTTATCTCAGCTGTGCCCCTGCTTTGCAAAAAGGTAGATCCTGCAAGATAGTTTCCCTCCCACCCTGCCCCTCACCCCACCCACCCCAGGCTCATTTCTTCCTTTATAGATAGTCTCCCACACTTATTTCATTCTCCTTAAATGACAGCTGCAACCACTGATCAGCACATCCTTCCTTCTACTTAACCCTATAGAATAAATACCCTCTCTTCCTACATATAGCTATATATCACACATCAATAGTGTATATACTTTTCATTTTTATTTTTTATCTACACACCTCATACCACTAACATGAATCCAAATATATCCTTACTGTTATTCATGATAACCCTTTTCTCACTCCAATTTGGTTCACATAATAACCGCCATAAGCACACACCTCAAACTGGAAAACAAATTATCATACATCATGGCCTGCTCTGTTGCTGTAACTTATCTGCTGAGTGCTGGTGGAGGGTTATAAAAAATAACCCTCCTACCCCCACCTCACAATATTATAAAGTATCACATTCACTATATGGCCAATCAAAAATGATTTCCAAATTCCTATTCCTTATGTTACTTGCCCTTGCAAATGACGTAGAGTCTAACCCTGGTCCCCTAACAAATTCCATTCCTAGCCTTCCAGCTAAGAAAGGCCTCTCCTTTGTGCACTGTAATATCCGCAGCTTACTACCGAAAATTGATGCACTGCAAGCTTGGTGTTTACAATACAAACCCAAAATCATTGTGATCTCTGAATCGTGGCTAACCTGCAAAATACCTGACTCTGCCATTGCAATACATGGATATTCATGCCATAGAAATGATAGAGCAAAGAGAGGAGGTGGCATTGTAATTTATGTTGACAATTCCACAAAGTTCACCCCCTTACAAAAATCTAGCTCTCCTGCCACCTTTGATTTCCTTTCTGGCAAAATTGAGATCCCGTGCAGTAAATCAATCATTGTTGCAGGAATCTACCGCCCACCAAGCTCCCCTGTGCATTCCATTTCGGACATAGCACAGCTCCTTAGTGAATCCATAACTCAAAACCCAAAAAGTGAAATTTTGGTTTTTGGAGATTTTAACATCAATTGGCTGAATCCAAAAAATAACAGTTGTCGCTCGCTGTTTAAATCTTTGCATCTAACGCAATTAATCTCCTCCCCAACTCGCATAAACATCAAAAGCCATAATCATACCCTGCTCGACTGGATTCTCTCCACTTCTCCCAACCGAATCCAGGAGGCAGGTGTTCTCCCTAACAATTTCAGTGACCACTGCTTAGTGTACTGCGTGCGCAAAATAAAGGCAACTAAATCCTCTCCCAAGGTTACAATCACCAGGTCCTTCAAAAAATTTAATCTTCAATCATTTCTAAATGACATCAAGAACCTCCCCTGGCACAGATTAAACCTAATCCCAGATCTAGACTCTGCAGTTGAATTCTTTCAGTCTGAACTCCTACAAGTTTGGAATTTACATGCACCGCTGCGTAAGGTGAGAGTAAAAGGAGCACACTTGAATTGGATCACAGCTGACCTCATTCAAATGTACCAATTTCGGGATTCATTGTGGTCAAAGTTCAAGCATACTGGCTCTATGAATGATCACTGTGTATATAGAAAATGGCGAAATATATGTACTAAACAAACAAAATTGGCTAAGGCGCAATATTTCTGTGAAAATCTGAACAATAATATATGTAACCCTAGAAAGTTTTGGAAACTCATAAATAACTTACAAAATCCACCAATCCACTCCCAACCCTCTACTGTCAATGTGGATAACCAAAACCTGCAACTCCCCTTAGAAGTAGCAAATGCCTTTAACAATTATTTTGTAGGATGCTCCACCACCCTGATTGACAAACTAATAAATGGCACGCATCCTGAAGCTACAAATGTGGATCAGGCCCCACTAAAACAGCAAAGACCCAATATAGAAAAGTTCAATTTTAGACCTGTACCCTTCAATGTCATTAAGAAACACCTCGATAATCTAAAAATGAAAAACCAGTCAGGACCTGATCAAATCCCAGCAATGCTGTTGAAGCTCAGTGCGCCGGCAATTGCTAAGCCTGTTGCAACCCTAATTAACGAATCCTTGGTGTCTGGATACATACCCAAACTCTGGAAAACTGCAAGAGTAGTGCCTATTCATAAAAGTGGGGAGTTAACCTTGGTTTCTAACTATCGTCCTATATCACTGCTCCCTGTATTGTCAAAAATCCTAGAAAAATGCGTCCATACGCAATTATGCGAGTATTACCAACTTTCTAACTATCTGACCCCTGATCAATCAGGTTTCAGACCGAATCACTCCACTACAACTGCCCTCCTAAAAGTTTGCAACGACATCCAAACTGCCATGGAACAAGGAGACCTAACTGGAGCTATTTTCCTTGATTTTGCAAAGGCTTTTGACACAGTGGACCATGACCTACTACTTCTCAAACTAAAAAACTCTGGTATTGCTGATCACCCGTTAACCTGGTTTAAATCATATGTATCGGATCGATCACAATATGTCTCTGTCTCTAACATTGACTCCCTCCCTCTCCCAGTCACGTGTGGTGTTCCCCAAGGTTCCATTCTCGGCCCCCTACTATTCACATTATTTATAAATGATTTGCCTAATGTCTGCAAATCCTCAACTGTACACATGTACGCAGACGACACGGTAATCTATGCAAACAAATCTGATCTGCTGCAGCTTGAAACAGTGCTCCAAGACCAGTTCACAGAGGTAGAAAAGTGGATCTCGAAAAACAAACTCTTCCTAAACACTGACAAAACGGTCACAATGATCTTTGGAATGGGACCTAAAATACATAAATTACAAAATTCCCATCTTCGCATCAAAACAAAATCCAATTGCACGCTGACCGCAGTCCACTCTTTTAAATACTTAGGTATGTTGTTAGACCCCAATCTATCTTTTGGACTCCACATAGAAAAAATTGCCTCTAAACTTTATCCAAAACTAGGTGCCCTGTACAGAAACAAATCTTGCCTCAGCCCTACAGTAAAGGAAAAGATTGTACAGCAAATGCTGATGCCTATCTTGGATTATGGGGACATAGTATATGCACCTGCTCCGCAAACTCACCTTAATAAACTAAATACGTTATATAACTCGCTCTGCCGCTTTGTGCTACAATGTAACTACAGGACCCACCATTGTGACATGCTAAAAGAACTAAACTGGCTGTCGCTAGAATCCAGACGCACCCTCCATCTTTCCTGCCTTGTCTTTAAGAGCCTTTCTGGGAAGCTCCCACCCTACCTGAGCAGAATGCTCTCCCCTGCTATTCCCACCTCCTATAACCTCCGATCCAATAACAGCACATTATTTAGCTTGCCTCAATACAAAAAAAAAGCAGCTCGATCCTCCTTTTCCTACAGAGCGCCACAATTATGGAATGACCTCCCTCACACTTTAAAAACTTCCCCAAGCCTAAAATCCTTTAAGAGATCCCTCTATACATATCTCAAAACAGAATGCTCCTGTCATGGATAAATATTTCATACCTGCTCTATGTTAAATGTTTGCATATAATGTGTATTTTTATTATTGTTTTTGTATTTTATTGTACCCTATTGTATCAATGCAATGTTTTGTGATCCCAGGACATACTTGAAAACGAGAGAAATCTCAATGTATCCTTCCTGGTAAAATATTTTATAAATAAATAAATAAATAAATAAATAAATCTTCAACTGGCTTGCATGCATAGACATAAGAGGATGAAGTAATCTTCTTATATTCTTTGTTATTTGTGTATCCTTTTCCAGTTCTGAGCTT
Source organism: Bombina bombina (assembly GCF_027579735.1). Classification (NCBI taxonomy): domain Eukaryota; kingdom Metazoa; phylum Chordata; class Amphibia; order Anura; family Bombinatoridae; genus Bombina; species Bombina bombina. The sequence continues at coordinate 72,693,747 of NC_069499.1, forward strand.
AGAAGTCTTGGACCCCTGTTGGGCTGGTCCTGCGGGTCTGTCCGTTCTTCCTGGGCGATAGCCTACAGGTTGCCTTATCCTTTATTTTCATCCGGTGAGGATGATTTTTATTTGGTCTAAAGCTCATGTTGTGGTGTGATGTTTCCTTCAGGAACTTTCTTCTCTGGAATTGATACTCCCAATTTGTGGTCTCACTGTTTACAAAAGTCTGTCTGACTGTTCTTTATCCCTCCATCTTGGGGGAGACTCTATGCGGCCTTGACAGTGCTGACTGGTCCTGACTGGGTACAGATCCTTCTGTCTTTGAGGCCTAGTTCAGACACTTGGCGCCTAGTGATCACAATATGATTTGTGTTGTTTTATTTTACAAGCTGCAACTTAGGGGCATAGGTTATTGGTTCAGTTCTCTTTCACCTTTCTAGTGGGCCTGGACTCCGTTGAGATCCACGGCAACATGCTCAGTCGTTTCCGATTTTTCCGGGAGCCAGAGTGTTCCTTCCCATTGTGGGTTAAAAGGTTTGGAGGAGTTAGGTCCTTCATAACGCCGTTCTTATGGTTTTGCCTTTCATTGTCTCTTTGGAAATGTCCTTTAAGGACTTGTTCCTTTTAGAGGTTCTCTTCCTTTGGGTCAAGACTTTCTGGACTTTGTCCTGTTTTTCTGGAGGATTTGGCCACTTAATTAGGAAGTGAAGGCCGTGAGGCTCTGTCTTCCTTCGGGAGTTAGTCATCTCCATATCAGGGGCGATAGGAGGTGTTGTCTTTTTTTCCAAGCTTTTGCTATGGGGATGTTTTTCTGCCTGGGTTCGGGATGCTTTGCATTCTTCTCCCTTGGGTGTGGTCCTCTGGAACGTTAATCTGAAAGGATTATGGAGGCTAGCCTTTCTTTCTACTCTGTTTCGGGTGACTCTGTTCTCGTTCTCATTTCCCCTAGTGTTGCCCTTGGGGCCTTTGGGCTCTAAAGAGATTGTGTGACTTTGTTGCAGCCTAGCACCTTGTTGGGGGGGTGTTGACCTCTGGCTAGGGGTGTTTTCTTCCCTTTGGGCTGGGAATTATGAGTGAGTCCTGTACCCGTTCTCCGGGTTTCCCGGTTCTCATCCCCTGTGAGGTCTGATTGCTTCAGATGGGGTATCTTGGGTTCCCTGGGGGTCTCTTTCATTCTAGGACAATTCTGGTTCCCGGGTCCAGGGTTTTTGTCTTAGATCCTTCTTGGATGTCTGGAGACTTATGATCCTGTGGACTGGTTCGGGACGACCCAATTTTTTCAGGGACCCTATGTTGCGACATAGGGGCTAGCTCATTGGGCTTGCAAGCAAGAAGGCCAGAGTTCACATCCACCTTCGGGTACTGGTTATAAACTTTAAGGCCTGACTTGTCCTTTGGATGGAGTGTGCTCCTCTTCATGGGGAGTTTTTTCTCTGTTGGGTCAACAGTGGTGTCTGGATTATTTTTTCATTCGGTCCGTGTTTTGATCATACTATGGATCATGTCTTGTGGACGTGTACGCTGTTCTTATCTGTGCCCTTCCCTTTTGAGGGGATAGTTTGTATTGGATCAGGTGGCTTATTTCTGTAAGGGGCAGCATCTGCTGCTCTGTGGGCTCTGTTCCACCTGTTGGAATTTAATCTCTCTACGTAGAGACTGTCTAAGAGAGTTGTGACAGGTCTTCCTATGGATCTATTGCACATTTCTCTGTTCCATTTCCCAGGGGTACTCCTTGTGAGTGCCTTATTTTAGAGGAGCAGATTGGGTTGGCGCCCGAGCTCTGTTGAGGTGGGTGAGTCCTTCCTTTTTCTTTTCATTCCCTGGGGGCTTGTGGTTGGGGTTTTTCTGCCCCCCCCTGTCTATCAGACATGTCTGTCACTTGGGCTGGTCCAGTGTTGGAGCAGGATCTGAGATCTGTTGCTCTGCTAAATTCATCCTCGGAGCATTCGAGGTATGGTAAGCCTCTTGAGGTTTCTGCTTTCTCCATGTTCAAGATTTGTGTGAAGGACTCGCGGCTCTTAGATAGCCTGCAACATTATTCGCTGGTTAGTGGATACTTAGCAATCTGAAGGATCCTATCTTCAGCTGCTTTCTGCTTGCCCTGCAAGTATTTCAGTTTCAGAGTCATTTTTTGATGACTGCAGCGTGCAATGTTTTTGCTTCAGGTGTTGTTCGTCAGACCTATCTGAGCTTGGTGCACAAGGTTTGGTTTCTGAATATTTCGGTATTCTGAGCTACCTTTTTGCGACTTGGGGGCCTTCGTCTTCAGTTGCTTTTTAGAGTGCGGTTGCACTGTGTTAGGGGAAGATCCTCTCTGTTTCAGGCTCCCAGCCTTATCCCGTGGTTTCTGTTTTTCTGGGGTCTTGGCGTTGCCTCCCCTTGTTTCTATGAAATTGGTGGGTCTCTGTTGGTCTGGAGTTCCTTATGCCAGCTAGACAGCTAGCTCAGCATACTAATGCACTGTGGCTACTCTGCACTGTAGCAAACCGAGGGTTGCAAGTTCGAACCCCGGCGAGGTCTACTCAGCCCTCCTCCTTTCGAGGTTGATAAGATGAGCAGCTCCTTGAGTCCCTTAAGGGGGATTAGTCACGTTTTACAAGTACATTCATGTTTTTCTCAGTGTCTTTTCTTCTTTGTGGAAGAATACGGTAGCTTGTTCCCTTTCTTTAGTAAGGGATTTATTTTGTTTGGAGACTGACTGCTGGGCTACGGTGTCTCCTGGAGGCTGTTGACTCAGTCAAGTCTAGCTCCTGCGGTCTTTAGCAAGGCTTGTGGACTATCTGTGTTCAGTGTCCTTGGGCCTCTTCCTTTTTTTTCAGAGTTGTTCTTGGCTTCGGACAAAGTGGGATGTTGTTGGGTAGGGATTTTAAGGCCTGGTGCCCTCAGAATGGGCCGCCTCTTGTACCCTCCCATTTTTGCATTGTGTCCTCTATAGCTTGGGTATTGTTTCCCAAAAGTAATGAATGCAGCTGTGGACTCTTTCCATTTATGAAGAAAAACTTAAATTATGCTTACCTGATCATTTTCTTTTCTTCAGATGGAAAGAGTGCACAGCTCCCTGCCCATATTTTTCTGTGGGGCGTCTGTTATTTTTGTTCTTTTGGCACCTTTTCACCCTGATATTTCTTCTACTGTTCCTTGTTCCCTCGGCAGAATGACTGGGGGATGAGGGAAGTGGGGGAGGTATTTAAGCCTTTTGGCTTATAGCTGATAGCATCTTCTTCATTCTAGACCATAATTATTTTAGTTTTAATTATATTTTCTTCAAACAAATACAGGGCACAGAGATGGGGACCACTATGGCCCCATCCTATGCCAACATCGTTATGGCTTCCTTTGAAGATAGATACATATTGGATAACAACCCCTTTAAGGAGAATATTGTGGTTTATTGACAGTACATCAATGATGTTATTTTAGTATGGAAAGGGGAGAACTCTATAGCAGAACAATTTTTTACATATATTAATGAGAATACGTATAATCTGTCATCTACTCACAGGATAGAGAAAGAACAAATAGATTTTCTGGACCTCACTCTATTTCATAATCCAGACACAAACACAGTGGCAGTAAAAAACTATAGGAAGCCCACTGATAGCAATGGCTTCCTTAATGCTAAGAGTATCCATTTACATAATTGGAAGGCGAATATACCATACTGCCCCATAGATAGATATTTTAATGAAGAGGCAGATATTCTTGAGAAGTTCCTACAAAAGGGCTTTGATCAAAATTTAATTGAGACTGCTAGAAAGAGAACTGAGAGGATGTCTAGAGAAGCTATTTTACAAACTCATTAAAAAAAAAACCCAAGATATAACTAAATTCATTACAACCTATAGTGTAGGAGCACATAAAATCAAATCAGCAATAAGCAAGCATTGGGAAGTTCTCAAATTAGGAATGATTCTGGGTAAGGAGTTAACAGAGGGGCCCAGTGTGGTGTTTAAAAGAAACCAAAATTTAAAAAATATTTTAGCTCCTTCCAAATTAAAGTCTAGTAAACCCCAATTCAAACCAGGGTCCAAACAGGATGGCACTCTATCTGGATGGCTATGCCTGAATAATGGCTTATATAAATGTAAGAGATTAAATTGCTGTTTGTGCCCCCTAATAAAATCAGGTGATAAATAGAATAACTGGGATGGGTCCCAAAACTTTCAGACCAAAATATGTTCAACCTGTAATACCACATTTGCAGTATATATCCTCAGTTGCAGTTGTAATTTAATCTATATTGGCAGGACCAAAATAAAAATAAAAAAGCGCATCTATGAGCACATTGTGAATATTGAAAAAGGGTTTAAACAGCACAGCGTGTCTGAACACTTTCTTAGGTTTCATGATAGGAAACCTGATTCGCTGAGAGTAATGGTTATTGAAACCATACCCTTTATGAAAAATAATGTACAAAGGCTGTTAAACTTACGCAAATGTGAGACGAAATGGATTCATAAACTAGGGAGTCTTTCTCCCCATGGGCTAAATGTGGACCTTGATCTCCAAGCTTTTATGGATTAGGTGGAATTTGTCATATATATATATATATATTGAACTTAGGTAGGGTATTGAGTCATTTTAGAACAAAAAAAAGATAATTACATTACAGGGTCTTTTGCTATAATATACCTATAAGTGATGCCAAAAGAGGGTACACATTGCAGCTTTATTTTATGTATGGAGGATTGTATAATTCATATACTTTTTGTACATTTCATTATCTGTTCCTTATGACTCTTCTTTTAGAATCGGACACATGTTGTTTCTTACAAATAGTGGAACCGTTTTTTAGTTAGGATTGTAATTTTGTAATTACAACACACCCACAACCTATTGGGGAAATTAGTGTGAATGAATATGTAAATATAGGATTGCCTCCTTTAATTTTGTTACCCTATTTTATTTGCATAAATTTAATTCCCCAATTGGGTTAAACAACACTCCCGTGACCTCACCTTATAATGCCGATCACATCTCTCGATATATGGCCTCGTTTTGAAAAATATTATATGTGGGAATTTAATATTGGTAAATATTGCATATGATCAATTGAGGACTATGGCATTATTTGAGGTGTGTCCTCACTTTAGTTAAGTTACCTATGCCTTACATGGCGTTCTATCGGAAGGGCTCGTTTCCAATTGGCCAGGACGATATCAGCTCTATCCAATCAGGACGATGGATGTGGAAACGAGAGGATTGTTTCAATTTGTTAAAATGGTTCATAATTTACCCAATCAGAGAGTTGGTGTGTTGAAGGGTGGTGTTTTTAAATGTCTTCTGATTCAGATCATTCATTATACTCTGTGAATCTCTTGAAAAAGTCTGGTAATGCAGCAGAGGAAACGCGTTGAGTCTGAGGGGATTTGGATGATTTGTGTTTAATTCTGTTTTGGCCAATTTAAAATGCATCGCACAGGTGAGCGGTGGGATCGTTTGCATCTCTGGAGACTATGCTGTAAAACCGGATGGTATATTGATACTTGACACACTGATTTTATTTCACTTCCTTGTAAGTGCATATATATATATGCGCAGGTAAGTTTTATGAATAAATCATTAAGCTACTTTGAATCTGGGTTGCGCTTGTGTTTTATCTTCCAGATATCTACCCTATAACTGTCACTATAACCTACAGCCATCCAAGTGCTTTTTCGTTATACAAAATTAGAAGCAGAAAATACAAAAAAAAACTACATTTAACTCCTTGCCTCCATTTATCTGTATGTGCTTCTCACACATCTCGCCCAAAAGAATTAATGATAATCATATCCCCCACTGCACATTCCATTAGCACTCCAAATGCCGCTAACTCAAAATCCTCTTGCGATACCCCTCCACCATATTTATTGCTAACTGCATTGTCCTGATCAACTTAGCACTGTTAACCCGTACTTCTGTTTTCAGCCAAGGAATATTAAACATAATGGCTGACTCATCCCCAATTTTTCTCTCCATTGATAACCTCACATAAGTGATCTTATCCTACATTGCAAACAACTCCACTTTACACTTTAAAAATAAATGATGTTTAATATTACCCTTCCTAAAGTCCAGTTGAGGATTCTCCAGTCAGCAGCTCTTTACAGTTGGCCGCAATTATTCTTTTAATCCTCTGCATCTTCTTAGGGATAATGACATAAACCAATGAAAACACAGAACCAATCAGGAATCTGGTTTTTTTTTAGAGAATTCATAAGAAGTTGCACAGGATAGTAAGCACCAGGACTGTTGGGGTCCTGAGAACTGGAATTAAGAAGCACTTTAGTAGAGGGTTACTAATGATGGGGAATATATTTGGGGAACTAGATTGAGGGGTATTTAAAATGGGAAAGGAATTATATAGAGGTTTTTACCAATGAGGGATTGTGCAGGGGGATGTTTGTGTTGGGGGTCATTCAGCGTGTTTAGATTAAGGGTTACTGATGGGTTTATGCGGTATGGGTATGTTAAAATTTATGGGGCATGAATGTTTGTGATTAGTATAATAGCAGTAAGAGAAGGGAGGCAGCGATTATTTTTATTAGTGATGGAGGGTGATGGGGTTAACAGTGGAATGGTAATGGTTATTAGTGATGGTGGGAAGATTGTTTCAGTAGGTTAGGGTTAATTAATCTAGGCAAGTGTCGCTGTTCTGAGTAACTGTAGTTTGGTGGCAGAGGGACAGTGCTCACTTAATTGTACTTGTGGTGGGAGGACAAAGTTAATTTAAAGGGCAATAACATTAGAAGCTATGTAATATTGTTGACAATCAATCTTCAGGAACCACAGAGTGAGCATCATATAGTATGCTCCTGTTTCATACATCATTTGACAAAGTAGTAAGAAACAGAAAAAATAGCAAGACAATAGGGACTGATGATAAAAGATCCTCCTGCTTTAAGAGAAATTGTAGTGCAGCATTCACAGGGGACAAATTAACAATACTCAAAGAAAAAGTGCAGAACCTGAAAGTCTCAAAAAAATGAGAGATGCATCCCATAAAGTTTCTCCAGCACTGCAAGATCTTTCACAAGATTCTAAACATGCAAATTTTACTGTACTTCTTTAAGGGGCTATTCTAAATTTCTGTATGTGAAGGAGAGACAAGCCCAATGAAGTATAGCACTGCATGACATGAGATTTCTGCTGCATTTACACTTTGTGCTTTTTATTTTATATTACATTACACTTCAGATTGGATTAATTCAGTATTAATACATTTAAGCTGTGCATTTTCTTTTTTGTATTTTAATGCATTTAGATTTAAATACAACAATTACAATATTTTACAAATTCTGATTATGCTTTGAAAGTTTCTTTGTTATTTTAACAATTTAGGATCATACTTTCTGTGTATTTTTTTTTTTACAAATTACATTGTATTTCCTCTATTGTAAGATAAAACATAGCTTTAGAAAATGGGAGAGACAAGGAAGTTCCCTTGGCTGAAAAGCGGAGTTCCCAGGTTATGTCTGAAGCACTCTCACAATTTGTCTGACATGCTGTAAGCATTTTACATAATCTGATCTCACTGAATTATTTTACCAGCTGTGCGCAGGAGAAGTTTGCTTAAAATTTACAATATAATTATTTAACTGACAGAAAAGTAATGAATACTAAACTAGAGGCAAAAGCAAGTTAAATTGTAGTGAAAACATTTCAGTTTATTTTGTTTTTGCTGCAAAATGAGACTTTATATAAGTCCCAGGTGTTCTCCTGTTGGATTCTCTCGCCCCTGTAAAATTCTGTATCCCAGATAGCCTCATTGCATTCTATGGAAGGCATGTCTCTGGGACCTCCAGGTTCCACCCTTTATCTTAAAGAATTCAGTGAGTTTAGTCCTTGTGAAGTCTTCACTACAATTTCTCTCCAAACTAGAGAATGTTTGATTATCAGGCCCATAGGAAGCAATGAAGGTATCTGGGCAGTGAGTTTTTCAGTTTTATTTTAAACAGACAAAATAAAAAGTACAATGTAATTTGTAAACTATACACATAAATATACAAAATATGAGTCTAATTTTTTAAAGTTACTCAGAAACTGTCAAAGCATAATCAGATTTTTTAAAATCACAATCCTAAATACACTGCTATATACAAAATCTCTATGCATTAAAATACAAAATAGAATGTGCAAAGTTTACATGTAATAAAACTTAATCTAAAGCCTAAAATAATATAAAATACAAAGCACAAAGTATTGTTATATTGCACTGGGCTTGTCTCTCCTTCACATCCAGAAATGCAAGGAACACCCCTTGGAGAAGTATAGCAAAATCTGCCTTTTTAGAATCGTGTGAGGGATCTCGCAGTGATGGAGGATCATTTGATATCATTTCATCTTATAGGAGAGTTTTATATAATTATGCTCATTGTAAGAAGATACATAGAAAAAAACAAGAAATATAATACATAAAATTGAGTCTAGTGTCAAAATGATTTATTTTTTCAAAAACCATAGAAAGAAATCACACAGAATCTTTGGGATTTTTTTAGACCTTTAATTGTAATGTAGGAGTCTCTCCACATACAAAACCCTGCATAGTAAAATAAACATCTCTCACTGTAAAATTTGACTTTCTAAAAAAAGTTTGAGACCTTGACATACCGACGAGACTTTTATCTATCTATCTATCTATCTATCTATCTATCTATCTATTACAGAAGAATAGTGATAGTATCCTTGTGTGTGACCTTATCAAAGTACTACTATTATGCAGCTTATAAGATGCCAAGTTCTTTTACCTGCCAAGGACTTCTGCCAAAATCTATATTAAAACTCCTAATGTAACATGTAAAGAAACTATCAGATGAGAACACCTTCCATTTAAAATAAAACTCAAAGCTTCAACTGTAGGTAAAGCTTATTTATGGAAACATGAAATTAAAGCGACATTATCACTCTGTAAAATGCTTAAAGGGACATGATGCTTAACCGTTGAAGCAGTTAATTGCAATAAACCTCTTTACTCAGCACCTATTGATCTAGAGGAAATATTACTGTAAACTACTGTATTACTGTAGACTGCTAACATATTTACTTTTTACCACAGTAGATCTGTATGTTTTATACTTTAAATAACTGTCAGCTAGATTACGAGTTTTGCGGTATGAGGGAAAAAGCAGCGTTAAGGCTCTTTTTCACTACCGCTGGTATTACGAGTCTTGCAGGTTTAGGTGAACCGCACACCATTTAGGCCGTAACGCAACGTAACTACCGCAGCTTTCCAAAAGTCCTTTTTCAATGGGACTTCCTTTGCGCCGGTATTACGAGTCTGCCTGGGAGGCCAAAAACTAACTCTCTATCCATACCGTAAACTGAAAGTCAGTAGTTATGAGTTTTATGCTACAACGCAGTAACATAAAACTCATAACTAAAGTGCTAAAAAGTACACTAACACCCATAAACTACCTATTAACCCCTAAACCGAGGCCCTCCCGCATTGCAAACACTAAAATAAAATTATTAACCCCTAATCTGCCACTCCGGACATTGCCGCCACTATAATAAACATATGAACCCCTAAACCGCCGTACTCCCGCATCGCAAACACTAGTTAAATATTATTAACCCCTAATCTGCTGTCCCTAACATCGCCGCAACCTACATTACTGTTATTAACCCTAATCTGCTGCCCCCAAAATCGTTGCCACTATACTAAAGTTATTAACCCCTGAACCTAACCCTAAGTCTAACCCTAACACCCCCTAACTTTAATGCAATTAAAATAAATCTAAATAAAACCTACTATTAATAACTAAATAATTCCTATTTAAAACTAAATACTTACCTGTAAAATAAAACCTAAGCTAGCTACAATATAACTAATAGTTATATTGTATCTAGCTTAGGTTTTATTTTTATTCCACAGGCAATTTTGTATTTATTTTAACTAGGTAGACTAGTTAGTAAATAGTTATTAACTATTTACTAGCTACCTAGCTAAAATAAATACAAATTTACCTGTTAAATAAAACCTAACCTGAGTTACACTAACACCTAACCTTACACTACAATTAAATAAATTACATTAATTAAATACAATGAACTAAATAATAAAACAAAAAAACACTAAATGACACAAAATAAAAAAGAAATTATTAAATATTTAAACTAATTACACCTAATTTAATAGCCTTATCAAAATAAAAAAGCCCCCCCAAAATAAAAAAAAAACCTAGCATAAACAAAACTGCCAATAGCCCTTAAAATAGCCTTTTGCGGGGCATTGCCCCAAAGAAATCAGCTCTTTTACCTGTAAAAAAAAAATACAAACAACCCCCCAACAGTGAAACCCACCACCCACACAACCAAATCCTCCAAATAAAAACCTATCTAAAAAACCTAAGCTCCCCATTGCCCTGAAAAGGGCATTTGTATGGGCATTGCCCTTAAATGGGCATTTAGCTCTTTTTCAGCCCAAACCCTAATCTAAAAATAAAACCCACCCACTAAACCATTTAAAAAAAAACTAACACTAACCCCCGAAGATCCACTTAAAGTTTTTGAAGACCGGACATCCATCCTCAACAAAGCGGCAGAAGTCCTCAGCGAAGCTGGTAGAAGTCTTCATCCAAGCGGGCCGAAGTCTTCATCCAAGCTGGCAGAAGTCTTTATCCAGACGGCAACTTCTATCTTCATCCATCCGGCCCGGAGCGCCTCCATCTTCAAGACATCCGGCGCGGAGCATCCTCTTCTCTTGACGTCTAACGAATAATGAAGGTTCCTTTAAGGGACGTCATCCAAGATGGCGTCCCTTGAATTCCGATTGGCTGATAGAATTCAATCAGCCAATCGGAATTAAAGGTGAAAAAATCCTATTGGCTGAATTCAAGGGACACAATCTTGGATGACGTCCCTTAAAATAACCTTGATGGAGCCTCTCCGCGCCAGATGGATGAAGATAGAAGATGCCGTCTGGATGAAGAATTCTGCCAGCTTGGATGAAGACTTTGGCACGCTTGGATGAAGACTTCTCCCGGCGTTGTTGAGGACTTCTTGCTGCTAGGATGAAGACTTCTGCCGCTTCGTTGAGGAAGGGTGTCCGGTCTTCAAAAACTGTAAGTGGATCTTCGGAGGTTAGTGTTAACGTATACTAGTTTGTGATTGGCTGATGTTTGTCACATGGTACAGAGGGACGGAAAATGGGAGAAAAAATAAATGTGTCAGAAAAAAGTCTACTGCTTATTTGAAATTCAGAGTAGGTGTTATTGAATTGTCTTTTTAGTATGCACTTATTAATTATGCAATTGTAGTTCATTGAGTGACCCTTTAAGCAACAATATAGTATTTAATATGTTCTTCATATGTCAGTACACTTGTTATAAAATATGTTAACTCTTGCTGCATTCAGTATGTAGTGTAGTATGTAGTGTAGATATTTTTTGGTTTATTGTCAGAAATGTAGTATCATGTACACTTTTATTTCATAATAAATATACAGTACAATAAGTTATCATTTTGTATTCCAGCTGTCTTTAGAAGGTAATGGCATCATTAATTAAAGGGATACTAAACCCACATTTTTTTCTTTAATGATTCAGATAGAGCATACAAATTTAAGCAACTTTCTAATTTACTCCTATTATCAATTTTTCTTCATTCTCTAGCTATATTTATTTGAAAAGGCAGGACTCTAAGCTAAGGAGTCGGAACATTTTTGGTTCAGCAACTGGGTTGCGCTTCCTGATTCGTGGCTAAATGTTCCCACAAATAAGCAAGAGCTATATCCGGGTTGCTGAACCAGAAATGGGCCGGCTTCATAGCTTAAATTCCTGCTTAGCAAGGAGAGAACAAAGAAAAATTGATAAAAAGGAGTAAATTAGAAAATTGCGTAAAATTGCATGCTCTATCTGAATCAAGAAAAAAAAACTGGGTTCAGTATCCCTTTAATATAATACTTGCAAGTTTACTTTGGTGGGTAGTTATTATTAGATTATTATTATTATTATTACACATAAAATGTTGCTTTAATGTATGGTTTTAAATAAAATAACTTGAAGATAATATGCTTTAGACAATCCTGCGGGAACATTGCAGTAACTAAAAGGCAACTTCCTGCAGCCCATAGCATAACGTGCTGCTTGTTTTCTCAAGAGGAAATACATTGTTTTGCTCAATGCCTTCCCAAAGGTGATTTGGTAGAATGAAAACTCTGAACAGAAATCGAGCTATATTCAATATACAAATCCCAAGCTCTCATACAAACAAGGCATTTGTTATGTGCTTTTTAATTGCACCAAATCTTTTGAATTATTTAATTTATTGATGTTATTTTTAGTATCATCAGGCGACAAATTGGTTTGATATTTAAATCTAGTTTTTTTTTGTTTTGTTTCTGGCATGCCAAACAATTTATCATGTTTGAGACCCTGGAGAGATTTTTATACTCAGCAGCTGGCAATGTTGCTAAACTGTATGAACACAAACCACTAAAGGAATTTATTTTAGAGTATTCTTATGTTAAATGACATACATTATTAATTTGTTATTAATTCAAGCAAATTATATATATATATATATATATATATATATATTTGTAGATATAGATATATGTTTGTATATGTATATTTTTATGTATTAATAGAAACATACTTAGCTATGTTTTAATTTTTTTAGTAATTCAACAATAAAACAGTCCAAAGTTTATGTATTTAAATTTGCTTTTACATTTAATCATTTAATAATACATTCAAATTATATGTCCCTATAAATGCATTCAGTAAGGTACTGTTATTAATTCTTTTTTTTTTTCAGAAACATTTCTGTCTTATGTATCTCAGTGACAAAAGTTTGATAACGAATATTCAGGGAAATTCATTTCTCCAAATATTTGTTGGCTGAAATATTCGGTATTCTTTTAGTTTAAAATGAAAGAATACTGAATTTGCCTCAAACATTTACATTAGTTTTCATTAAAACAAATGTAATAATTTCAAATCTACAGGTGAAAAGTTCACCTGTAGCTACAATACTTACCTTAATGTGCTCTGGAGAGCACGCTAACGTATGTATTAAAAAAAAGATAAGGTAAACAAATGAATACTGAAGATTTTCATTAGTATTATTAATTTCCTATATTTTCATTGGTGCATTCATTCGGATATTCGTGACAAATGCACATCTTTATATATATAGCACTGTAAATATAGAGCTCCATTTATCAAGGAGAAGAGCAGCACTGCTAATATAGAGCTGCATTTATCAAGCAGAAGAGCGGCACTGTTAATATAGAGCTGCATTTATCAAGCAGCAGAGCGCCACTGCTAATATAGAGATGTATTTATCAAGCAGAAGAGCAACACTGCTAATATAGAGCTGTATTTATCAAGCAGCAGAGCGGCACTGCTAATATAGAGATGTATTTATCAAGCAGAAGAGCGGCACTGCTAATATAGAGATGTATTTATCAAGCAGAAGAGCAGCACTGCTAATATAGAGATGTATTTATAAAGCAGAAGAGCGGCACTGCTAATATAGAACTGCATTTATCAAGCAACAGAGCGCCACTGCTAATATAGAGATGTATTTATCAAGCAGAAGAGCAGCACTGCTAATATAGAGCTGCATTTATCAAGCAGAAGAGCAGCACTGCCAATATAGAGCTGCATTTATCAAGCAGAAGAGCAGCACTGCTAATATAGAGCTGCATTTATCAAGCAGCAGAGCGCCACTGCTAATATAGAGATGTATTTATCAAGCAGAAGAGCGGCACTGTTAATATAGAGCTGCATTTATCAAGCAGCAGAGCGCCACTGCTAATATAGAGATGTATTTATCAAGCAGAAGAGCGGCACTGTTAATATAGAGCTGTATTTATCAAGCAGCAGAGCACCACTGCTAATATAGAGCTGCACTTATCAAGCAGAAGAGCAGCACTGCTAATATAGAGCTGCACTTATCAAGCAGAAGAGTGGCACTGCTAATATAGAGCTGCATTTATCAAGCAGAAGAGTGGCACTGCTAATATAGAGCTGCATTTATCAAGCAGCAGAGCGGTACTACTAATATAGAGATGTATTTATCAAGCAGAAGAGTAGCACTGCTAATATAGAGCTGCATTTATCAATCAACAGAGCGGCACTGCTAATATAGAGCTGCATTTATCAATCAGAAGAGCAGCACTGCTAATATTGAGCTGCATTTATCAAGCAACAGTGCGGCACTGCTAATATAGAGCTGCATTTATCAATCAGAAGAGCAGCACTGCTAATATTGAGCTGCATTTATCAAGCAACAGTGCGGCACTGCTAATATAGAGCTGCATTTATCAAGCAGCAGAGCGGCACTGCTAATATAATGCTACATTTATCAAGCAAAAGAGCAGCACTGTTAATATAGAGCTGCATTTATCAAGCAACAGAGCGGCACTGCTAATATAGAGCTGCATTTATCAAGCAGAAGAGCAGCACTGCTAGTATAGAGCTGCATTTATCAAGCAGCAGAGCGGCACTGCTAATATAATGCTACATTTATCAAGCAAAAGAGCAGCACTGCTAATATAGAGCTGCATTTATCAAGCAACAGAGCGGCACTGCTAATATAGAGCTGCATTTATCAAGCAGCAGAGCGGCACTGCTAATATAGAGCTGCATTTATCAAGCAGAAGAGTAGCACTGCTAATATAGAGCTGCATTTATCAATTAACAGAGCGGCACTGCTAATATAGAGCTGCATTTATCAAGCAGAAGAGCAGCACTGCTAATATAGAGCTGCATTTATCAAGCAGCAGAGCGGCACTGCTAATATTGAGCTGCATTTATCAAGCAGCAGAGCGGCACTGCTAATATAGGGCTGCATTTATCAAGCAGCAGAGCAACACTGCTAATATAGAGCTGCATTTATCAAGCAGCAGAGCGGCACTGCTAATATAGAGCTGCATTTATCAAGCAGAAGAGCAGCACTGCTAATATAGAGCTGCATTTATCAAGCAGAAGAGCAGCACTGCTAATATAGAGCTGCATTTATCAAGCAGAAGAGCAGCACTGCTAATATAGAGTTGCATTTATCAAGCAGCGGAATGGCAATAATATAGGACTCCATTTATCAAGCAGCGGAGCAGAACTGCTATATGGCTCCATTTATCAAGCAGCTAATATAAGTCTAGATTACGAGTTTTGCGTTATGGCATTTAACGCTGAAAAAATGGCCATTTCAACGTAAAAACAGTAATGTAGCCTTTACGATTCGTGTTGGTATAGCTGTACCTCAAGCATTTTAGCCTGTAATGCAATGTCAATCCCACACTCAAAAAAATTATGTTTTTGCGTGGGATTTCCATAGCGCCGGTATTACAGGTTGTGCGGTGAGGCTAAAATGCTTGCGCTACAGCCTAAACCCAACCCCAAATTTAAGTCTAAAATTACAAAAAATAAAAAATATAAAATTCTGAAAAATAAAAAACGAAATTATCAAAAATAAAAACAATTACACCTACTCTAATAGCCCTATAAAAATAAAAAAAGCCCCTCCAAAATAAAAAAACACCCCCTAGCCTACAATAAACTACCAATAGCCCTTAAAAGGGCCTTTTGTAGGGCATTGCCCTAAAGAAATCAGCTCTTTTACCTTGAAAAAAATACAAAGACCCCCAACAGTAAAACCCACCACCCAACCAACCCCCCAAAATAAAAAACCTAACTCTAACAAAAACCTAAGCTACCCATTGCCCTGAAAAGAGCATTCGTATGGGCATTGCCCTTAAAAGGGCATTCAGCTCTTTTAAAAAAGCCCAAACTCTGATCTAAAAAAAAACCCACCAAAAAAAAGTTAAAAAAACACTAACCCCCGAAGATCCACTCACAGTTTCTGAAGTCTGAACATCCATCCTCATCCAGGTGGCGAGAAGTCTTCATCCAGGCGGCTAGAAGTCTTCATCCAGACGGCATCTTCAATCTTCATCCAGGCGGCATCTTCTATCTTCATCCCGGCAGCGTCTACTATCTTCATCCCAGCGGCACGGAGCGGATCCATCCTTGAAAACATCTGGCGCAGAGAGTCCTCCTCATACGGTCATCGCCGTACATTTCAATGCAAGGGAGCCTTTTTAAAATGGCGTCCCTTGCATTCCTATTGGCTGATTTGATTCTTAAAATTTCAAATCAGCCAATAGGATGAGAGCTACTGAAATCCTATCTGCTGTTCAAAACAGGTTAAAATATTTTAACAGGAAGGATACATTGAGATATGTCTCTCGTTTTCAAGTATGTCCTGGATAAACAACACATTGCATTGATAAAATAGGGTACAATAAAATACAAAAACAATATTAATACACAATATATGCAAAATTTAACATAGAACAGATAGGAAATATATAATCAACCATAACAGGTGCATTCTGTTGTGAGATATGTAGAGAGGGATATCTTAAAGGATTTTAGGCTAGGAGAAGAATTGAAAGTGTGTGGGAGGTCATTCCATATTTTTGGTGCTCTGTAGGAAAAGGAGGATCGAGCTGCTTTCTTTTTATATTGAGGCAGACTAAATAAAGTGCATGTACTGGATCGGAGGTTATAGGAGTTGGGAGCAGTCGGGGAGAGCATTCTGCTCAGGTATGGTGGGATCTTCCCAGAAAAGCTCTTAAACACAAGGCTTGAAAGATGGAGGGTGTGTCTGGATTCCAACGACAGCCAGTTAAGTTATTTTAGCATGTCACAATGGTGGGTCCTGTAGTTATATTGTAGCACAAAGCGGCAGAACAAGTTATACAATGTATTAAGTTTATTAAGGTGGGTTTGTGGTGCAGATGCATATACTACATCCCCATAATCAATGATTGGCATCAGCATTTGATATAATACAATATATTATTTGACTAGAGAGTTGATATTTTGATTTCATTATATAACATTTAACTGGGAAATTAAACTATGGCAGATTAGATAGATAGATACACCAAAAAAGACATAAAATAATGATAGATAGATAGATAGATAGATGATAGATGAATCATTTTTATTAGATAGTGTTATTATGAGTGTAACTGTACTTTTGAATGTATTTTATATGTATTTTGTGCAACTTTTTTGTCTCACATAACAGTTAACCAGAGCTCTGAAGTCACTCTAACCCGAATTAAATTCAATTTCCCTCGAGTGAACGCATTTATTTTTAACTTTTTTTATTAGTTATTGTAATTAGTTTACAAATCAATACTTCCACATAATACATTTACACAGATTTTTATCTTGGCGTATCATGTCCGCCAGACATCGCTAAATGTGGACAGCATACGCTGCCGGCATTCAGCATTGCACAAGTAGTTCGAGTGAACTGCTTGTGCAATGCTGCCCCCTGCAGATTCGCGGCCAATCGGTCGCTAGCAGGGGGTGTCAATCAACCCGATCGTATTCGATCAGGTTAATTGCTGTACTCCGCTCAGAGGTGGCGGATCCAGTTAAGGAGCACGGTCTTAAGAAGGCTCGTGTGGAAACAGGGCGAGTTGGCCCCACTCGGGGCATAGTAAATCGGCCCCTTTAACTTTAACAACCTTTAGCCTTGTATAAAATGCTTATAGTTAAGAGTATATCTTATATTACTCTATTCCCCCTTCCTTTGTTGTTCTAAGAAGTATTCTATGTTTTTAAACCTCTTAATATGTCTTTTTGTTTAGTGTCAGACAAACTTTTTAAGTAAATAGACTATTTGTCCAAAAAAATACCTATTCCATTATTTATGTCCATCATCACATCTGTTTTTTCTATATTAATCTGGCGCCAGATATTTCCTCTGAGTATGCTAATTGTTGGCTTTTTTTTATCCATAATCTATACTATAATTGCGTTCGTAATGTCCGTCGGCCTCGGCAGTTGCGCACGCATCCTCAATGGAATGTTGGCAGCGCAAGGCAGCCAACAGAATGTTGGCTGCGCGCACAGCCAAAAGAATTCGCTGCATCCAGGTGGATTCCGAAAATGGCAGGGTGGTGAATGAATCCACCGAAGATTCTTTCACCACCCTGCCATTTTCGGAATCCACTGGGATTCAGCGAAGGCAAACGGAGCTGTTTAAATCAGCCAATAGGATTTCAGTAGCTCTCAACCTATTGGCTGATTTGAATTAGAAGAATCAAATAATTCAATAGGAATTCAAGGGACGCCATCTTTAATCGCTTACCTTGAATTCACTATTCAGTGTATGGCGGAGATGGGAAGAAGAGGATCCTCCACGATCCATGGCTCCGCGGTCTCCGGTCTTCAGTTCCGCTGTCCTGGATGAAGAAAGAAGAGGTCCCCCACATAGAAGAAGATGTCGGCCACTTGGAAGAAGACTTCACCGCATGGAGGAGGACCTTCTCTGCCGGTCTTGCCCGTGAGTATCTATTTGGGGCTTTAGTGTTAGGGTTTTTTTTTGTTTGTTTTTTTTTAGATTAGGGATGGGCAGCAAAAGAGCTGAATGCCCTTTTAAGGGCAATGCCCATACAAATGTACTTTTCAGGGCAATGGATAGTTTAGGTTTTTTAGTGTTAGGTTTATTTATTTTGGGGGGGTTTGGTGGCTTTGTGGGTTTTACTGTTAGGGGGGACTTAGAATTTTTTGTAACTGCAAAAGAGCTGTTTAACTTAGGGCAATGCCCTACAAAAAGTCCTTTCAATGGTTATTGGTAGTTCAGCATTAGATTAGGAGGTGGGTTTTTTTTTTTGGGGGGGGGGCTTTTTAATTTTCATAGGGATTAGGTTTAATTTTTTTATTTTTGATAATTTGTTTATTTTTTTCTGTAGTTCAATTTTTTTTTATTAACAACACATAGACTGCCCTCTTGGTAGGCTTACCAACTAGTTTAAATATAATCTGTTTTGCTATCATAATGATCATTATGAATAGCCTTTTCACTTTTTTGTCCCTTTAGCCAGGAGATCAAAAAACATGATGTTAGACAAGTCCAAATGAAAATTTAGACTTGTGATTTTTGTCTGCAGAAAAGATACCTGACACCAGAATTGATGTATCTTTGGGCAGAGCCATATATAAGGTATTATATCTGGAGCATGCCCACTACATTTCATACATACTGGGTTGGTACTATTATCCCACTTTGCCCTTCTTGTAGGGGTTATATAGTCTAGGTGAAGAAGTCCCATATGCGATTCTCTTATACCCATATGTAATGTTGTGAATCTCACATTTTTAATACTCATTAGTATAATTTCTTTGCTTGTTTGTTGATTTGTAAGGTTCTTCCACCCTTTTACTAATACCTTCAAGCAAATTTTGTCTCTTTGACTACTAATTGTTTATATATGAACGCTAGTTTATATTTCCTTTTCTGGCATTTTTTAGTTATGTTTACCATTATTTGTTCTTGATTTACATTGCATATCGTTATATTGACTGATTGTACATAATGTTTAATCTGTAAATAAGGTAAAATTTGGCCTTGGAATGATTCATATTTACCTAGAAGATCTATAATTGCTTTATTTTCCCTTTTCTCATGTCTATTACATCCTTTATTTGTCTAATTATTGGGATTCCTTCTTGCGAGAGAAATGGGTATTGATTGCCTAGATTAAAATTAGGGTTGTCTTGTATTGGCATGAATTGCATGAGCTCTGCATCTGATTTAAAATGTTTATTGACTTGTCTCCATACCCATATTGTATCTTTTATGAGAACATTATTTTTTTGGGTAGAGGTCAGCTCCTTTTTCTTTGCATATGGGAGGTATGCCAATGCTAGGGGATCTACCAGGATCCTTGAAAAAGTTGGTGCTGTACCAACGAAACCTGTGTCGGATTTTGGACATTACATTGGACTATACATTTGTTTGTATCTGAAGTCTGAACTTAGGGGCATCCATTTTTATATATGCATCAAGCCGTTTGGCAATCATATTAATGATTGCTACATGCTCTGTTCCTGACTGATACTTACAGTGGATATAAAAAGTCTACACACCCCTGTTAAAATGTCAGGTTTCTGTGATGTAAAAAAATGAAACAAAGATAAATCATTTCAGAACTTTTTCCACCTTTAATGTGGCCTATAAACTGTACAACTCAATTGAAAAACAAACTGAAATCTTTTAGGTAAAGGGAAATAAAAATAAGAAACTAAAATAATATGGTTGCATAAGTGTGAACACCCTTTTATAACTGGGGATGTAGCTGTGTTCAGAATTAAGCAATCACATTCAAAATCATGTTAAATAGGAGTCAGTACACACCTGTCATCATTTAAAGTGCCTCCGATTAACCCCAAATAAAGTTCAGCTGTTCTAGTAGGTCTTTCCTGACATTTTGTTAGTCGCATCCTACAGCAAAAGCCATGGTCCGCAGAGAGCTTCTAAAACATCAGAGGGATCTCATTATTAAAAGGTATCAGTCAGGAGAAGGGTACAAAAGAATTTCCAAGGCATTAGATATACCATGGAACACAGTGAAGACAGGCATCCTCAAGTGAAGAAAATATGGTGCAACAGTGACATTACCAAGAACTGGATGTCCCTCCAAAATTGATGAAAAGACGAGAAGAAAACTGGTCTGGGAGGCTGCCAAGAGGCCTACAGCAACATTAAAGGAGCTGCAGGAATATCTGGCAAGTACTGGCTGTGTGGTACATGTGACAACAATCGCCCGTATTCTTCATATATCTGGGCTATGGGGTAGAGTGGCAAAACGGAAGCCTTTTCTTACAAAAAAAACCATCCTAGCCCGGCTAAATTTTGCAAAAACACATCTGAAGTTTCCCAAAAGCATGTTGCAAAAGGTGTTCTGGTCTGATGAAACCAAAGTTGAACTTTTTGGCCATAATTCCAAAAGATATTTTTGGCACAAAAACAACATTGTATATCACCAAAAGAACACCATACCCACAGTGAAGCATGGTGGTGTCAGCATCATGCCTTGGGGCTGTTTTTCTTCACCTGGAACTGGGGCCTTAGTCAAGGTAGAGGTAATAATGAACAGTTCCAAATACCAGACAATATTGACACAAAACCTTCAGGCTTCTGCTAGAAAGCTGAACACGAAGAGGAACTTCATCTTTCAGCATGACAACGACCCAAAGCATACGTCCAAATCAACAAAGGAATGGCTTCACCAGAAGAAGATTAAAGTTTTGGGATGGCCCAGCCAGAGCCCAGACCTGAATCCAATTTAAAATCTGTGGGGTGATCTGAAGAGGGCTGTGCACAG
This sequence comes from Bombina bombina, assembly GCF_027579735.1. NCBI lineage: Eukaryota > Metazoa > Chordata > Amphibia > Anura > Bombinatoridae > Bombina > Bombina bombina. The sequence goes on from NC_069499.1 coordinate 72,714,850, forward strand.
GAGATGCCCTCTCATTCTGACAGATTTAGAATGTTTTTGCAAAGAAGAGTGGGCAAATCTTGCCAAGTCAAGATGTGCCATGCTGAAAAACTCATACCCAAAAAGACTGAGTGCTGTAATAAAATGTGCTTCAATAAAGTATTAGTTTAAGGGTGTTCACACTTATGCAACCATTTTATTTTATTTTTTTATTTTTATTTTCCTTTACCTAAAAGATTTCAGTTTGTTTTTCAATTGAATTGTGCAGTTTATAGGTCACATTAAAGGTGGAAAAAGTTCTGAAATGATTTATCTTTGTCTCATTTTTTTACATCACAGAAACCTGACATTTTAACAGGGGTGTGTAGACTTTTTATATCCACTGTATTTTCTGTGTCCTTTGTATTAAATATCAATCTACAATGATTCAAATAGATTCATCACTAGCTCACTAAAGGCTCACTGAGCAGACATGCTGTTTGAATGCAGATTCATCCAGCATATGCACATATGCTTCCTGCACAGTAAAAGCTATGTATATTGCAAAAATGCTTCTTTTCAAAACTGTGCATTTCAGCTCTGAGTTTTATGTCCCATTAAAGGAGCTCAAAACATATTAATAATAAACATATTTGTCTAACTATTTAGCTGTGACAATCTATATATAAATATTTATATAATGCTACCAATGCTTCTAAAATTCAGTCTGGCTTCCTAGTTATTTCAATGACCTTGTCAGTGGTATCGAAATGTTGTGAATGTTTTAAAATGAAACCCTTTCAAGTGTGTTTGCAAGTTGCAGTTAAAAGGACGCGGATAAAAGGTTGCTTAGAGACGGCCCATAGAGACATTTAATTGTTTTATAGATGAATATTAAACAGACATTTGAAAAATAACATCATTTGAGTTACAAAGAAATTGCATATTAAATAACACATTAAAGAAAACAATGACATGTAATAAAAAAAAAATACTTGTTTTGCAATCATAAAATATATTATGAATTATGTATTTATTATTACTAATTAAATCTAAAACTTTCTAAACATGGTTGAACTTTATGTTGATAATTCTGTTTTAACTCTGTATATTTACATAAAATGTAACCAACATTTTGAAAGGGACAGCTAATGGCTAATATTTGATAGCGGACCTACTATATATAGCGGACATACTATGTATATATACATTTATAAACACTGATGAGCATGGTGTACTTTATAATTATGTATGTATACTCTGATGTGCTGTATCATGATGGAATATTTCTACCCAAATAATGAACATGATGCACAGTATAATGATGTATCTATACACTGATAAGTATGCTGCGCAGTATAATGATGTGATTATCTATACACTGATAAGTATGCTACACAGTATTATAATGTGAGCATCTATACATTGATAAGTATGCTGCACAGTATTATGATGTGAGTATCTATACACTGATAAGTATGCTGCGCAGTATAATGATGTGATTATCTATACACTGATAAGTATGCTGCACAATATTATGATGTGAGTATCTATACATTGATAAGTATGCTGCACAGTATTATGATGTGAGAATCTATACATTGATAAGAATGCTGTACAGTATAATGATGTCAGTATCTATACATTGATGAGTATGCTGCAAAATATAATGATGTGAGAATCTAGACACTGATGTGTATGCTGTGCAGTATTATGATGTGAGTATCTACAGTATACACTGATGAGTATGCTGCTCAGTATAATGATGTGAGTATATATACATTGATGAGTATGCTGCAAAGTATAATGATGTGAGAATCTAGACACTGATGTGTATGCTGTGCAGTACAATGATGTGAGTATCTAGACACTGGTGTGTATGCTGCTCAGAAAAATGATGTGAGTACATATTCACTGATGAGTCTGCTGGTCAGTATATTGATGTGAGTATCTATTCACTGAGAAGTATGCTGGTAAGTATATTGAGGTAAGTATATTGATGTGAGTATCTGTACACTGATGAGTATGTTGTGCAGTATAATGATGTGAGTATCTATACACTGATAAGTATACTGTGAGGTATAATGATGTATCTATACACTGATGAGTATGCTGTGCAGTATAATTGTGTGAGTATCTAGACACTGATGTGTATGCTGTGCAGTATAATGATGTGAGTATCTATACTCTAATGAGTATGCTGCTCAGTATAATGATGTGAGTATCTATACACTGTTAAGTTGTTAAGTATGCTGTGCAGTATAATTTTGTGAGTATCTATACACTGATGAGTATGCTGCTCAGTATAATGATGTGAGTATCTATACACTGATGAGTATGCTGGTCAGTATAATTATGTGAGTATCTAGACGCTGATGTGTATGCTGTGCAGTATACTGTAATGATGTGAGTACCTATACACTGATGATTATGCTGCTCAGTATAATGATGTGAGTATATATACACTAATGAATATGCTGTGCAGTATAATGATGTGAGTATATCTGCACTGATAAGTTTTCTGTGCAGTATAATGTTGTGAGAATCTAGACACTGCTGTGTATGCTGTGCAGTATAATGATGTGAGTATCTATACACTGATGAGTATGCTGCACAGTATAATTATGTATCTAGACACTGATGGGTATGCTGCTCAGTAAAATGATGTGAGTACATATTCACTGATGAGTATGCTGGTCAGTATATTGATGTGAGTATCTATACAATGACGAGTATGCTGCTCAGTATAATGATGTGAGTATCTAGACACTGATGTGTATGCTGTGCAGTATAATGATGTGAGTACCTATACACTGATGATTATGCTGCTCAGTATAATGATGTGAGTATATATACACTAATGAATATGCTGTGCAGTATAATTATGTATCTAGACACTGATGGGTATGCTGCTCAGTAAAATTATGTGAGTACATATTCACTGATGAGTATGCTGGTCAGTATATTGATGTGAGTATCTATACAATGACGAGTATGCTGCTCAGTATAATGATGTGAGTATCTAGACACTGATGTGTATGCTGTGCAGTATAATGATGTGAGTATCTATACACTGATGAGTATGCTGCACAGTATAATAATGTAAGTATCTAGACACTGATGGGTATGCTGTGCAGTATAATGATGTGAGTACCTATACACTGATGTGTATGCTGTGCAGTATAATGATGTGAGTATCTATACACTGATGAGTATGCTGCACAGTATAATAATGTAAGTATCTAGACACTGATGTGTATGCTGTGCAGTATAATGATGTGAGTACCTATACACTGATGTGTATGCTGTGCAGTATAATGATGTGAGTATCTATACACTGATGAGTATGCTGCACAGTATAATAATGTAAGTATCTAGACACTGATGGGTATGCTGCTCAGTAAAATGATGTGAGTACATATTCACTGATGAGTATGCTGGTCAGTATATTGATGTGAGTATCTATACACTGACGAGTATGCTGCTCAGTATAATGATGTGAGTATACACTGATGAGTATGCTGTGCAGTATAATGATGTGAGTATCTATATACTGATAAGTATGCTGTGCAGTATAATGATGTGTCTATACAATGATGAGTATGCTGTGCAGTATAATGATGTGATTATCTATACACTGATGAATATGCTGCACAGTATAATGATGTAAATATCTAGACACTGATGGGTATGCTGCTCAGTAAAATAATTTGAGTACCTATTCACTAATGAGTATGCTGGTCAGTATATTGATGTGAGTATCTATACACTGATGAGTTTGCTGTGCAGTATAATTTTGTGAGTATCTAGACACTGATGTGTATGCTGGTCAGTAGTATATTGATGTATCTATACACTGATGAGTATGCTGCTCAGTATAATGATGTGAGTATCTATACACTGTTAAGTTGTTAAGTTTGCTGTGCAGTATAATTGTGTGAGTATCTATACACTGATGAGTATGCTGCTCAGTATAATGATGTGAGTATCTATACACTGATGAGTATGCTGGTCAGTATAATTATGTGAGTATCTAGACGCTGATGTGTATGCTGTGCAGTATAATGATGTGAGTACCTATACACTGATGATTATGCTGCTCAGTATAATGATGTGAGTATATATACACTAATGAATGTGCTGTTCAGTATAATGATGTGAGTATATTTGCACTGATAAGTATTCTGTGCAGTATAATGTTGTGAGAATCTAGACACTGCTGTGTATGCTGTGCAGTATAATGATGTGAGTATCTATACACTGATGAGTATGCTGCACAGTATAATTATGTATATAGACACTGAAGGGTATGCTGCTCAGTAAAATGATGTGAGTACATATTCACTGATGAGTATGCTGGTCAGTATATTGATCTGAGTATCTCTACAAAGACGAGTATGCTGCTCAGTATAATGATGTGAGTATCTAGACACTGATGTGTATGCTGTGCAGTATAATGATGTGAGTACCTATACACTGATGATTATGCTGCTCAGTATAATGATGTGAGTATATATACACTAATGAATATGCTGTGCAGTATAATGATGTGTGTATATATGCACTGATAAGTATTCTGTGCAGTATAATGTTGTGAGAATCTAGACACTGATGTGTATGCTGTGCAGTATAATGATGTGAGTATCTATACACTGATGAGTATGCTGCACAGTATAATAATGTAAGTATCTAGACACTGATGGGTATGCTGCTCAGTAAAATGATGTGAGTACATATTTACTAATGAGTATGCTGGTCAGTATATTGATGTGAGTATCTATACACTGACGAGTATGCTGCTCAGTATAATGATGTGAGTATCTATACACTGATGAGTATGCTGTGCAGTATAATGATGTGAGTATCTATACACTGATAAGTATGCTGTGCAGTATAATGATGTATCTATACAATGATGAGTATGCTGTGCAGTATAATGATGTGAGTATCTATACACTGATGAGTACGCTGTGCAGTATAATGATGTGAGTATCTATACACTGATGAATATGCTGCACAGTATAATGATGTAAATATCTAGACACTGATGGGTATGCTGCTCAGTAAAATAATGTGAGTACCTATTCACTAATGAGTATGCTGGTCAGTATATTGATGTGAGTATCTATACATTGATGAGTATGCTGTGCAGTATAATTTTGTGAGTATCTAGACACTGATGTGTATGCTGGTCAGTATATTGATGTGAGTATCTATACACTGATGAGTATGCTGCTCAGTATAATGATGTGAGTATCTATACACTAATAAGTATACTGTGAAGTATAATGATGTGAGTATCTAGACACTGATGAGTATGCTGCTCAGTATAATGATGTGAGTATCTATACACTAATGAAAATGCTGTGCAGTATAATGATGTGAGTATCTATACACTGATGAATATGCTGTGCAGTATAATGATGTGAATATCTATACACTGATGAGTATGCTGCTCACTATAATGATGTGAGTATCTATACATTGATGAGTATTCTGCAACGTATAATGATGTGAGAATCTAGACACTGATGTGTATGCTGTGCAGTATAATGATGTGAGTATCTAGACACTGATGTGTATGCTGTGCAGTATAATGATATGAATATCTCTACACTAATAAGTATGCTGTGCAGTATAATGATGCGAGTATCTATATACTGATGAGTATGATGTGCAGTATAGTGATGTGAGTACCTATACACTGATGAGTATGCTGTGCAGTATAATGATGTGAATATCTGTACACTAATGAGTATGCTGTGCGGATTAATGATGTGAGCATCTATGCACTGATGAGTATGCTGTGCAGTATAATGATATGAATATCTCTACACTAATAAGTATGCTGTGCAGTATAATGATGCGAGTATCTATACACTGATGAGTATGATGTGCAGTATAGTGATGTGAGTACCTATACACTGATGAGTATGCTGTGCAGTATAATGATGTGAATATCTGTACACTAATGAGTATGCTGTGCGGATTAATGATGTGAGCATCTATGCACTGATGAGTATGCTGTGCAGTATAATGATGTGAGTATCTATACACTGATGGGTATGATGTGCAGTATAATGATGTGAGTATCTATACACTGATGGGTATGCTGTGCAGTATAATGATGTGAATATCTATACACTAATAATATGCTGTGCAATATAATGATGTGAGTATCTAGACACTGCTGGGTATGCTGCTCAGTATAATGATGTGAGTATCTATACATTGATGAGTATTCTGCAACGTATAATGATGTGAGAATCTAGACACTGATGTGTATGCTGTGCAGTATAATGATGTGAGTATCTATACACTAATAATATGCTGTGCAATATAATGATGTGAGTATCTAGACACTGATGAATATGCTGCTCAGTAAAATGATGTGAGTACCTATTCACTGATGAGTATGCTGGTTAGTATATTGATGTGAGTATCTATACACTGATGAGTATGCTGGTCAGTATATTTATGTGAGTATCTATACTCTGATGAGTATGCTGTGCAGTATAATGATGTGAGTATCTATACACTGAAGAGTATGCTGCTCAGTATAATGATGTGTGTATCTATACACTGATGAGAATGCTGTGCAGTATAATGATGTGAGTATCTATACACTGATAAGTATGCTGTGCAGTATAATGATGTGAGTATCAATACACTGATGAGTATGATGGTCAGTATATTGATGTGAGTATCTATACACTGATGAGTATGCTGTGCAGTATAATGATGTATCTATACACTGATGAGTATGCTGTGGAGTATAATGATGTGAGTATCTATACACTGATGAGTATGCTGGTCAGTATATGGATGTGAGTATGTATACACTGATTAGTATGCTACACAGTATAATGATGTATCTATACACTGATGCGTATGCTGTGCTGTATAATTATGTGAGCATCTATACACTGATGAGTATGCTGCACAGTATAATGATGTGAGTATATAGACACAAATGTGTATACTGTGCAGTATAATGATGTATCTATACACTAATGAGTATGCTGTGCAGTTTAATGATGTGAGCATTTATACAATGATAAGTATGCTGGTCAGTATATTGAGTATCTATACACTGATGAGTATGTTGTGCAGTATAGTGATGTGAGTACCTATACACTGATGAGTATGCTGTGCAGTATAATGATGTGAATATCTGTACACTAATGAGTATGCTGTGCAGTATAATGATGTGAGTATCTATACACTGATGGGTATGCTGTGCAGTGTAATGATGTGAGTATCTATACACTGATGAGTATGCTGTGCAGTATAATGATGTGAGTATCTATACACTGATGTGTATGCTGTGCAGTATAATGATGTGAGTATCTAGACACTGATGTGTATGCTGTGCAGTATAATGATGTGAGTATCTAGACACTGATGTGTATGCTGTGCAGTATAATGATGTGAGTATCTATACACTGATGAGTGTGCTGTCCAGTATAATGATGTGAGTATCTATAAACTAATGTGTATGCTGTGCAGTATAATGATGTGAGTATCTAGACACTGATGTGTATGCTGTGCAGTATAATGATATGAATATCTCTACATTAATAAGTATGCTGTGCAGTATAATGATGTGAGTATCTATACACTGATGAGTATGCTGCACAGTATAATGATGTGAGTATCTAGACACTGATGTGTATGCTGTGCAGTATAATGATGTGAGTATCTAGACACTGATGTGTATGCCGTGCAGTATAATGATATGAATATCTCTACACTAATAAGTATGCTGTGCAGTATAATGACGTGAGTATCTATACACTAATAAGTATGCTGTGCAGTATAATGATGTGAGTATCTATACACTGATGAGTATGCTGCACAGTATAATGATGTGAGTATCTAGACACTGATGTGTATGCTGTGCAGTATAATGATGTGAGTATCTAGACACTGATGTGTATGCTGTGCAGTATAATGATGTGAGTATCTAGACACTGATGTGTATGCTGTGCAGTATAATGATATGAATATCTCTACACTAATAAGTATGCTGTGCAGTATAATGACGTGAGTATCTATACACTAATAAGTATGCTGTGCAGTCAGTGGCGTATTTAGGTTTTGTGCTGCCCTAGGCACTCAAGATTCTGCTGCCGCCCCCCCCCCCCCCCCCCCGCACGCACATGTTTTAAGCCTTTTTTTACCTTAATATTTTTTTGGTCAAGGTGTAAAATTATTATTATTTTTTATTTTATTCATAACAATTCCAAAGTAAATGTAAAGGGAGAGAGGGTGAGATAAATAAAACAACCAGTGAAGGGACACCGCAAATTTTTGATTACTAATTAAGAGATCAGATACAACAAAAAAAGAAAAAAAGTGTCTTTTTTTAAATGGAGGAAGGCTATATATAATATATCTGTGGTTTGTTTGTATACTGCACAGTCAATTTCTAGCTGTAAATCAGTACATATGGACTTTCTGCCTTAAAAAGGATTTGTGCACTAAAAAGAAAATTATACACTGGGTTCCTCTAGATCTCACTAATAGACAACCTTCTATGCACACTCAATTAAAACGTTATCCCCTCTAAAAACGTTCAAAATATCTAGAGTAAAAAATGGAAGTGTAGAGTGGCGCGATAAAAGTAATCTTAAGGCTGAAGGTTAATTTAAAAATCATATAAGAGACCTCACTTGAGGTATATGGGGAAAAACAACTATTCAAAAAGTATATATAAAAATTCACAGTGTAACCTAGTATTAAGTTCATTAACTGACTATTAATTGATATTTAAAAAGTTTTTTAAAAGTTTTTTTTAAAGCAATTTGTTTTATATGGTTTATTTGTTTTATATGGTTTATATGTTTTGTTTTTGTATGTCCTATTAAGTATTCATTGTATTAAATATCTTAAAAAACGTTTTAAATATCAATTAATAGTCAGTTAATTAACTTAATACTTGGTTACACTGTGAATTTTTATATATACTTTTTGAATAGTTTTTTTCCCCATATACCTCAAGTGAGGTCTCTTACATGATTTTTAAATAAACTTTCAGCCTTAAGATTACTTTTAGGGCGCCACTCTACACTTCCATTTTGTGCACTAAAAAGAGGCTTGCAGCATACTTATTTATATAATATATATAATGCTGCAAGTCTCTTTTTAATGCAAATCCCTTTTAAGGCAGAAAGTCCATAAGTACTGATTGATTTACAGCTAGAGATTGACTCTGAGATATATAAACAAACCACAGACAGATGTTTGTGTAAGTAATAGCAGGTAAGGGCTATGGGGCCTCTGAAAGGAGCTTGACGGCCCGTGTTTCTGGCGAGTCTTCAGACTTTAACAGTCCTAGAAGCTAATGGCTACATCTAATCCTTGCATTTGTCCTTCTGTTCTGCTACAGTGTGTATAATTCCTGTAGTACAGCTACATCTTGATGCAGTCCTTAAGTATGGTTACACTAAGGGGCCTTTCGGAGCTTGAGGCCCCGTGTTTCTGGCGAGTCTTCAGACTCGCCAGAAACAGCAGTTATGAAGCAGCGGTCACAAAGACCGCTGCTCCATAACCTGTCCGTCTGCTTTGAGCAGGCGGACAGACATCGCCGAGACACCCCCTGCTGGCGACCCATTGGCCATGAGTCTGCAGGGGGCGGCGTTGCACCAGCAGCTCTTGTGAGCTGCTGGTGCAATGCTGAATACAGAGAGCGTATTGCTCTCCGTATTCAGCGAGGTCTGGTGGACCTGATCTGCACTGTCGGATCAGGTCCGCCAGACCTTGTTAAATAGAGGCCTATGTATTTAAATATGCTCCACAAGACACAGCTTATCAGGAGAGTAACTTGCCACTCAGGAGCTTAACTAGTATGGTACTGTACGGATCTATCAATTTCCGGGTGCAGGGTCCCATCTTGCTGCAGCCTGCAGCCAGTACTGCTTAACATTCCCTTCCCCTCAGCATTCTCTGCTAATGCTAACTTACTGGACTGGTAATGTAGTTTGTTTATGCACAACATCACCATGCCATGAATCGGCACAGCGTGAGAAATGTAGCCGGTCTCACAGATCAGTCAGTGTAATGTAATCAAACTGGAAGTCGCAGCGCCATAAGAAAAAAATGAGCGGCTCACGGTCCCGCCTCCAGCAAAGGAAAGGAGAAATTATATAAAGTTAAAATGAAGCGTTTATTCAAGTACAGACTGTATCTATACACTGATGAGTATGCTGTGTAGTATAATGATGTGAGTATCTATACACTGATGAGTATGCTGTGTAGTATAATGATGTGAGTATCTATACACTGATGAGTATGCTGTGTAGTATAATGATGTGAGTATCTATACACTGATGAGTATGATGTGCAGTATAATAATGTGAATATCTATACACTGATGAGTATGCTGCTCAGTATAATGATGTGAGTATCTATACATTGATGAGTATGCTGTGTAGTATAATGATGTGAGTATCTATACACTGATGAGTATGATGTGCAGTATAATGATGTGAGTATCTATACACTGATGAGTATGCTGTGTAGTATAATGATGTGAGTATCTATACACTGATGAGTATGCTGTATAGTATAATGATGTGAGTATCTATACACTGATGAGTATGATGTGCAGTATAATGATGTGAGTATCTATACACTGATGAGTATGCTGTGTAGTATAATGATGTGAGTATCTATACACTGATGAGTATGATGTGCAGTATAATGATGTATCTATACACTGATGAGTATGCTGTGCAGTATAATGATGTGAGTACCTATACACTGATGAGTATGCTGTGTAGTATAATGATGTATCTATACACTGATGAGTATGATGTGCAGTATAATGATGTATCTATACACTGATGAGTATGATGTGCAGTATAATGATGTATCTATACACTAATGAGTATGATGTGCAGTATAATTATGTATCTATACACTGATGAGTATGCTGTGTAGTATAATGATGTGAGTATCTATACACTGATGAGTATGATGTGCAGTATAATGATGTGAGTATCTATACACTGATGAGTATGATGTGCAGTATAATGATGTATCTATACACTGATGAGTATGATGTGCAGTATAATGATGTATCTATACACTGATGAGTATGATGTGCAGTATAATGATGTATCTATACACTGATGAGTATGCTGCTCAGTATAATGATGTGAGTATCTATACACTGATGAGTATGATGTGCAGTATAATGATGTGAGTATCTATACACTGATGAGTATGATGGTCAGTATAATGTTGTGAATATCTTGACACTGATGTGTATGCTGTGTAGTATAATGATGTGAGTATCTATACACTGATGAGTATGCTGGTTAGTATAATGTTGTGAATATCTAGACACTGATGTGTATGCTGTGCAGTATAATGATGTGAGTATCTATACACTGATGAGTATGATGGTCAGTATAATGTTGTGAATATCTTGACACTGATGTGTATGCTGTGCAGTATAATGATGTGAGTATCTATACACTGTTAAGTTGTTAAGTATGCTGCGCAGTATAATTATGTGAGTATCTATACACTGATGAGTATGCTGCTCACTATAAAGATGTGAGTATCTATACACTGTTAAGTATGGTGTTCAGTATAATTGTGTGAATATACATACGTTGATGAGTATGCTGCGCAGTATAATGATGTAATCTATACACTGATTAGTATACTGGTATTGATGTATCTATACACAGATAATGACCACATAAGCACACACCTCTGTATAGACTAGTTGCTATAGGCCCTCAAGCATTTAAGCCCTGGAGCCACTGCAACTTCTGCACCAATGATATTTCAACTACTGGCTAGATTACAGGTATAGCGCAATCGAAAACGTAGGGTGCGTTATCTTGAGCTCGGTCTCATGCTAAGAATAAAGCATAATCTGGTATCTGAAGTGGATGGTTAAACATTTTAATAGATGTCACAGGGAGAGCTAAAAGCCCACACATTGTTCTCATATCATGTGGTGATATAAGTGTTGCACTCATGTACAATCCAAAATACTGATGTAAAATGTAGCGCTTTTAAGACCTGTAGTAAGCCATTATTGCTAATAATAATAATAAAATAACTAAATGATAAACTCTATCAGTGATATCCAACATGAATTTGGATTTATAATACGAGCACAAAAACTATACTGCTATTTATTGTGCTCAATGCTAAATCACAATAGCACTTATATGTTTGAGCTCCACTTCTTATATAGCCCTAAATATACTTCATGCACCTTCCTCTTATTATGAGTGCTGCCATTTTGGAACCTAGGTTACACTGCTGGTATATGAAGTAGAGTGGTTGCACATGTGCAAAGACTTAAGCACCTGGGGCGTGATCCGATATACGGCGCAGGTTTCGGCGCAAGTGTGGAAACCTTCGACGCCCGTAGTTTCAGCTTGCAACTCGAGCTATGTTATATATGGCGCTGTCAGATGCTAAAGTGGCGTAAGTCTGACAAACCAGTGATGTCCAGAAATCTGTGTAAGTACAAATTTCTGGAGTCGCCAGTGACTTACGGCACTTTAGAAACTGCCGCCGCATAAAAAACCTGACTAAGTTATAGAATCTCCCGTAACTGTCTAACACGCCTCCCAAACATAGCCCGAAACGTATACCCCTCTATCAATCCCCCTTCTCACTCCTAATAATAAATATATTAACCCCTAAACTGCCGCTCCCGGACCCCGCCGCCAGCTACATTATCTATATTACCCCATAATCTGACTCCCCTACACCGCCACTAGCTACATTAAATGTTTTACCCCCTAATATGAGCTCCCTACCCCGCCGCCACCTACATTAACTATGTTACCCCCTAATATGATCCCCCTAAACCGCCGCCACCTATTTAAACTATATTAACCCCTAATGTGAGCCCCCTACACCGCCGCCACCTATATTATATGTACTACCCCCTAATCTGACCCTTTTACACCGCCGCCACCTATATTAAAATTACTAACCCCTAATCTAATCCCCTATACCGCCGCCATCTATATTAAATTTATTAACCCCTAAAATACTAAAATTTCCCTACCACTAAACCTAAGTCTAACTTTACAAATAGCCCTGAATTAATAATTACATTGTAGCTATTTTAGGGTTTATATTTTTTTTTTTTTAGGGTTTATATTTTTTTTAATTTTTTTTTAGGGTTTATATTTATTTTTTATTTAATACCTACCTAGTTAAAATAATTACCAATTTACCTGTAAAATAAATCCTAACCTAAGTTACAAATACACCTACACTATCAATAAATTAATTAAATAAACTACAAATAACTAAACTAAAATACAATTAAATACACTAAACTAAATTACAGAAAAAAACAAACACTAAATTACAAAAAATAAAAAAAGATTACAAGATTTTTAAGCTAATTACACCTATTCTAAGCCCCCTAATAAAATAACAAAGCCTCCCAAAATAAAAAAAATGTCCCTACCCTAATCTAAATTACAAAAGTAATCAGCTCTATTACCAGCCCTTAAAAGGGCCTTTTGTGGGGCATTGCCCCAAAGTAATCAGCTCTTTTACCTGTAAAAAAAAAAAACAACCCCCCCATTACAACCTACCACCCACATACCCCTATTCTAACCCACCCAATCCCCCCTTAAAAAAACCTAAGTCTAACCCCCAAGTGCTCCTTACCTGTCCTGAAGACCGGCGGAGAAGTCTTCTTCCAGGCGGCGACCTCTTCTTCCAGGATCCAGCCGGCACGGAGCGGAGGAGTTGAAGACCAATGGCGACGCTGGAACTGAAGACCGCTGGAACTGAAGACCGGAGCCGGAGCGTGGAAGATCCTCTTCATACGATCGCCGCCGTACACTGAATAGGAATTCAAGGTACGCGATTAAAAATGGCGTCCCTTGAATTCCTATTGGCTGATTTGAGCCTTCAAATTCAAATCAGCCAATCGGATGCGAGCTATTTTAATTCTATTGGCTGATTTGAATAGCTAATAGAATAAGAGCTACTGTAATTCTATTGGCTATTCTAATCAGAAATCTAACGACAAAACTCCAGCCGCAGCAAAAAGTCAGGAGTTAAGAGCTTTCTGGGCTAACGCCGGTTCATAAAGCTCTTAACTACTGTACTCTAAAGTACACTAACACCCATAAACTACCTATGTACCCCTAAACCGAGGCCCCCCCACATCGCCGCCACTCTATTAAAAATGTTTAACCCCTAATCTGCCAACCGCACACCGCCGCCACCTACGTTATCCCTATGTACCCCTAATTTGCTGCCCCTAACACCGCCGACCCCTATATTATATTTATTAACCCCTAATCTGCCGCCCCTAACGTCGTCGCCAACCTACCTACAATTATTAACCCCTAATCTGCCGACCGGACCTCACCGCTACTATAATAAAGTTATTAACCCCTAATCCGCCTCACTCCCGCCTCAATAACCCTATAATAAATAGTATTAACCCCTAATCTGCCCTCCCTAACATCGCCGACAGCTAACTTCAAGTATTAACCCCTAATCTGCCGACCGGACCTCACCGCTACTCTAATAAATGTATTAACCCCTAAAGCTAAGTCTAACCCTAACCCTAACACCCCCCTAAGTTAAATATAATTTAAATCTAACTAAATAAATTAATTCTTATTAAATAAATTATTCCTATTTAAAGCTAAATACTTACCTGTAAAATAAACCCTAATATAGCTACAATATAAATTATAATTATATTGTAGCTATTTTAGGATTAATATTTATTTTACAGGCAACTTTGTATTTATTTTAACCAGGTACAATAGCTATTAAATAGTTAATAACTATTTAATAGCTACCTAGTTAAAATAATTACAAAATCCCCTGTAAAATAAATCCTAACCTAAGTTACAATTAAACCTAACACTACACTATCAATAAATGAATTAAATACAATACCTACAAATAAATACAATGAAATAAACTAACTAAAGTACAAAAAATAAAAAAGAACTAAGTTACAAAAAATAAAAAATATTTACAAATATTAGAAAAATATTACAACAATTTTAAACCCCCTAATAAAATAACAAAGACCCCCAAAATAAAAAAAAAAATGCCCTACCCTATTCTAAATTAAAAAAGTTCAAAGCTCTTTTACCTTACCAGCCCTCAAAAGGACCTTTTGTGGGGCATGCCCCAAAGAAAACTGCTCTTTTGCCTGTAAAAGAAAAATACAACCCCCCCAACATTAAAACCCACCACCCACATACCCCTAATCTAATCCAAACCCCCCTTAAAAAAACCTAAAACTACCCCCCTGAAGATCATCCTACCTTGAGTCGTCTTCACTCAACCGAGCCACCTATGGAACTGAAGAGGAGATCCGAAGCGGCAGAAGTGATCCTCCAAGGGGCGCTGAAGAAATCTTCCATCCGATGAAGTGATCCTCCAGGCGGTGCTGAAGAAGTCTTCTATCCGGGCGATGTCATCTTCCAAGCGGGGTCTTCAATCTTCTTTCTTCAGGATCCATCTTGCAGACCTCCGACGCGGAACATCCTGCTGGCCCGACGGACTACCGACAAATGAAGGCTCCTTTATGGGGCGTCATCCAAGATGGCGTCCCTCGAATTCCGATTGGCTGATAGGATTCTATCAGCCAATCGGAATTAAGGTAGGAAAGCCAATCGGATTGAACTTGAATCTGATTGGCTGATTCCATCAGCCAATCAGAATTTTCCTACCTTAATTCCGAATCAGCCAATCAGATTCAAGTTCAATCCAATTGGCTGATTGGTTCAGCCAATCAGATTAAGCTTGCATTCTATTGGCTGATCGGAACAGTCAATAGAATGCAAGCTCAATCTGATTGGCTGATTGGATCAGCCAATCGGATTGAACTTGAATCTGATTGGCTGATTCCATCAGCCAATCAGAATTTTCCTACCTTAATTCCGATTGGCTGATAGAATCCTATCAGCCAATCGGAATTCGAGGGACGCCATCTTGGATGATGTCCCTTAAAGGAGCCTTCATTCGTCGGTAGTCCGTCGGGCCAGCAGGATGTTCCGCGTCGGAGGTCTGCAAGATGGATCCTGAAGAAAGAAGATTGAAGACCCCGCTTGGAAGATGACATCACCCAGATGGAAGACTTCTTCAGCGCCGCTTGGAGGATCACTTCATCGGATGGAAGATTTCTTCAGCGCCCCTTGGAGGATCACTTCTGCCGCTTCGGATCTCCTCTTCAGTTCCATCGGTGGCACGGTTGAGTGAAGATGACTCAAGGTAGGATGATCTTCAGGGGGGTAGTGTTAGGTTTTTTTAAGGGGGGTTTGGGTTAGATTAGGGGTATGTGGGTGGTGGGTTTTAATGTTGGGGGGGTTGTATTTTTCTTTTACAGGCAAAAGAGCAGTTTTCTTTGGGGCATGCCCCGCAAAAGGCCCTTTTGAGGGCTGGTAAGGTAAAAGAGCTTTGAACTTTTTTAATTTAGAATAGGGTAGGGCATTTTTTTTTATTTTGGGGGTCTTTGTTATTTTATTAGGATGCTTAGAGTAGGTGTAATTAGTTTAAAATTGTTGTAATATTTTTCTAATGTTTGTAAATATTTTTTTATTTTTTGTAACTTAGTTCTTTTTTATTTTTTGTACTTTAGTTAGTTTATATAATTGTATTTATTTGTAGGTATTGTATTTAATTAATTTATTGATAGTGTAGTGTTAGGTTTAATTGTAGATAATTGTAGGTATTTTATTTAATTTATTTATTGATAGTGTAGTGTTAGGTTTAATTGTAACTTAGGTTAGGATTTATTTTACAGGTAATTTTGTAATTATTTTAACTAGGTAGCTATTAAATAGTTATTAACTATTTAATAGCTATTGTACCTGGTTAAAATAAATACAAAGTTGCCTGTAAAATAAATATTAATCCTAAAATAGCTACAATATAATTATAATTTATATTGTAGCTATATTAGGGTTTATTTTACAGGTAAGTATTTAGCTTTAAATAGGATTAATTTATTTAATAAGAGTTAATTTATTTTGTTAGATTTAAATTAGTGTTAGTGTTAAGGTTAGACTTAGCTTTAGGGGTTAATACATTTATTAGAGAATCGGTGAGGTCCGGTCGGCAGATTAGGGGTTAATACTTGAAGTTAGGTGTCGGCGATGTTAGGGAGGGCAGATTAGGGGTTAATACTATTTATTATAGGGTTAGTGAGGCGGATTAGGGGTTAATACATTTATTATAGTAGCGGTGAGGTCCGGTCGGCAGATTAGGGGTTAATAATTGTATGTAGGTGGAGGCGACGTTGTGGGGGGCAGATTAGGGGTTAATAAATATAATATAGGGGTCGGCGGTGTTATGGGTAGCAGATTAGGGGTACATAGGGATAATGTAGGTTGCGGCGGTGTACGGAGCGGCAGATTAGGGGTTAATAATAATATGCAGGGGTCAGCGATAGCGGGGGCGGCAGATTAGAGGTTAATAAGTGTAAGGTTAGGGGTGTTTAGACTCGGGGTACATGTTAGGGTGTTAGGTTCAGACTTAGGAAGTGTTTCCCCATAGGAAACAATGGGGCTGCGTTAGGAGCTTAACGCTGCTTTTTTGCAGGTGTTTTTTTTCAGCTCAAACAGCCCCATTGTTTCCTATGGGGGAATCGTGCACGAGCACGTTTTTGAAACTGGCCGCGTCCGTAAGCACCGCTGGTATCGAGAGTTGCAGTGGCGGTAAATTATGCTCTACGCTCCTTTTTTGGAGCCTAACGCACTGAAAACGCATTCTGTGAACTCTAAATACCAGCGGTATTTAAAAGGTGCAGGGAAAAAAAAGCATGCGTTAGCTACGTGGGTCGTTACCGACAAAACTCTAACCGAATGTTATCTAATTTGCTTCATTCACTTGATATCCTATGTTAAAAACATATCTAAAAAGGCTCAGTAGCTGCTGATTGGTGGCTGCATATAGATACCTCATTGTGATTGGCTCACCCATGTGCATTGTTATTTCTTCAACAAAGGATATCAAAAGAATGAAGCAAATTAGATAATAGAAGTAAATCGGAATTTTGTTTAAAATTGTATTCTCTACCTGCTTCATGAAAGAAAAAGTTTGTGGTTTTGTCTCCCTTTATCTGATTGAACATAATGCAAGAACAGTGCAAAGCATGCACATTTTGCAAAACTGAACATACATGGTATATAAAATTATAAACTTATTAAAGGGACATGAAACCCAACATTTTTCTTCCATAAGTCAGTGAGCATGCAATTTTAAACAACTTATTAACCCTTTGGCTGCTAAGCCATTTCCCACCTGGGTGCTAATATTTTCTTTTCTTTTTTCTTTTTGACTTATACTGTTGGAAAGGTTAGGCGATTACCTTTCCAGTGGTGGGTCTTGGGGGTCTGTAGCTGCTTAGATGCCTGAGATACGAGCTTCTAAGCAGCATGCCCCCTCCTCCTATACTTAACATTGTTAAGTATAAATAAAGTTGCACTGTGACGTCATCACGTTATTGCGCGTGACGTCACCGTGCATCACGTGAAGCCCCGGCGATGCCTGTCACTCTACAGGCACGATCGCCGGGGTAGGAGCGGTTAGAAGCCCCCAGATCTCCCTCAAGGTGGGAGAGTGCTCATGACGGCTCTGAGTGAGAAACTCTGTGATGGCTCAGAGCCGTCATTAGCACTGAAAAGGTTAAATTGCCTCTTATGAAATTCTCTTTGTTCTCTTTCATTGAAAGCAGGGGCATAAGCTCAGGAGCGTACACGTGTCTGGAGCACTATATGGCAGCAGTTCGCAAGAATGTTATCCATTTACAAGAGCACTAGATGGCAGCAGTTCGCAAGAATGTTATCCATTTACAAGAGCACTAGATGGCAGCAGTTCGCAAGAATGTTATCCATTTACAAGAGCACTAGATGGCAGCAGTATTTACTGATATGTAATTCTCCAGATGCCTACCTAAGTATCTCTTCAATACAAAGTATAATGGGAACAAAGCACATTTTACAAAAAAAAGTTAATTGGAAACTTTTTAAAAAAAATTGTATGCACCCGATCATATATTCTTAAGTGCACAATCCCAACATGAAAATCATTCCAATGTTCTTCACATAGAAGAATATGTTCTATTTATTCATAAATACATATTTCTACATAAATCTAATGGTATTTTGGTACATGATTATATATAGTTATAGATATATACAGATATATAAGTATATATATATATATATATATATATATATATATATATATATATATATATATATATATGGGAATATCTATTTATAAATACATAGAACATATACTGCTATGTGCAGAACATTGGAATGCTAAATATTTGCAGTAAATACATAGCTAAAATCTTTATTAAATATAAATGTTGATTTCTTCTGTTATGTGTGATCAGTCCACGGGTCATCATTACTTCTGGGATATAACTCCTCCCCAACAGGAAATGCAAGAGGATTCACCCAGCAGAGCTGCATATAGCTCCTCCCCTCTACGTCAGTCCCTGTCATTCTCTTGCACCCAACGACTAGATAGGATGTGTGAGAGGACTATGGTGATTATACTTAGTTTTTATGACTTCAATCAAAAGTTTGTTATTTTAAAATAGCACCGGAGCGTGTTATTACTTCTCTGGCAGAGTTTGAGGAAGAATCTGTCAGAGTTTTTTACTATGATTTTAACCGGAGTAGTTAAGATCATATTGCTGTTCTCGGCCATCTGAGGGAGGTAAAGGCTTCAGATCAGGGGACAGCGGGCAGATGAATCTGCATTGAGGTATGTAGCAGTTTTTATTTTCTGAATGGAATTGATGAGAAAATCCTGCCATACCGTTAAAATGACATGTATGTATACACTTCAGTATTCTGGGGATGGTATTTCACCGGAACTACTCTGTTAAAGGTCACTAATCCTTTTTAATAACTAATTATCATGTTAAACGTTTTTGCTGGAATGTAGAATCGTTTACATTGCTGAGGTACTGTGTGAATAAATATTTGGGCATTATTTTCCACTTGGCAGTTTTTTTGCTTTCATTGTGACAGTTTCGTTTCTCTTCACTGCTGTGTGGGAGAGGGAGGGGCCGTTTTTGGCGCTCTTTGCTACGCATCAAAAAATACCAGTCAGTTACTTTTATATTTCCTGCATGATCCGGTTCATCTCTGATAGATCTCAGGGGTCTTCAAACTTCTTTGAAGGGAGGTAAATTCTCTCAGCAGAGCTGTGAGAATTCTTATAGTGACTGTGAATAAAAACGTTGCTTTGTATTTTTTATGTCAAATTTAATTATTGTTATTTTACTAATGGGAACAAACCTTTGCTAAAAGTTTTGTTGTTTTAAAGTTTGATGCTATAACTGTTTTTCAGTTCATTATTTCAACTGTCATTTAATCGTTAGTACCTCTTTGAGGCACAGTACGTTTTTTGCTAAAAAAGATTATAACCAAGTTGTAAGTTTTTTGCTAGTGTGTTAAACATGTCTGACTCAGAGGAAGATATCTGTGTCATTTGTTCCAATGCCAAGGTGGAGCTCAATAGAAATTTATGTACTAACTGTATTGATGCTACTTTAAATAAAGGTCAATCTGTACAATGTGAACAAATTTCACCAAACAGCGAGGGGAGAGTTATGCCGACTAACTCGCCTCACGCGGCAGTACCTGCATCTCCCGCCCGGGAGGTGCGTGATATTTTGGCGCCTAGTACATCTGGGCGGCCATTACAGATAACATTACAAGATATGGCTACTGTTATGACTGAAGTTTTGTCTAAATTACCAGAACTAAGAGGCAAGCGTGATCACTCTGGGGTGAGAACAGAGTGCGCTGACAATGCTAGGGCCATGTCTGATACTGCGTCACAGCTCGCAGAGCATGAGGACGGAGAGCTTCATTCTGTGGGTGACGGTTCTGATCCAAACAGATTGGATTCAGATATTTCAAATTTTAAATTTAAATTGGAGAACCTCCGTGTATTACTAGGGGAGGTCTTAGCAGCTCTCAACGATTGTAACACTGTTGCAATACCAGAGAAACTGTGTAGGTTGGATAAATACTTTGCGGTACCGGCGAGTACTGACGTTTTTCCTATACCTAAGAGACTAACTGAAATTGTTACTAAGGAGTGGGATAGACCCGGTGTGCCGTTCTCACCCCCTCCAATATTTAGAAAGATGTTTCCAATAGACGCCACCACTCGGGACTTATGGCAAACGGTCCCCAAGGTGGAGGGAGCAGTTTCTACTTTAGCTAAGCGTACCACTATCCCGGTGGAGGATAGCTGTGCTTTCTCAGATCCAATGGATAAAAAATTAGAGGGTTACCTTAAGAAAATGTTTGTTCAACAAGGTTTTATATTACAACCCCTTGCATGTATCGCGCCGATTACGGCTGCGGCAGCATTTTGGATTGAGTCGCTTGAAGAGAACCTTAGTTCATCTACGCTAGACGACATTACGGACAGGCTTAGAGTCCTTAAACTAGCTAATTCCTTCATTTCGGAGGCCGTAGTACATTTAACCAAACTTACGGCTAAGAACTCAGGATTCGCCATACAGGCACGTAGGGCGCTGTGGCTAAAATCCTGGTCAGCCGATGTTACTTCTAAGTCCAAATTACTTAATATACCTTTCAAGGGGCAGTCTTTATTTGGGCCCGGTTTGAAAGAGATTATCGCTGACATTACAGGAGGTAAGGGCCACGCCCTACCTCAAGACAAAGCCAAAGCTAAGGCTAGACAGTCTAATTTTCGTCCCTTTCGGAACTTCAAAACAGGAGCAGCATCAACCTCCACTGCACCAAAACAGGAAGGAGCTGTTGCTCATTACAGGCAAGGCTGGAAGCCTAACCAGTCCTGGAACAAGAGCAAGCAGGCCAGGAAACCTGCTGCTGCCCCAAAGACAGCATGAACCGAGAGCCCCCGATCCGGGACCGGATCTAGTGGGGGGCAGACTCTCTCTCTTCGCCCAGGCCTGGGCAAGAGATGTTCAGGATCCCTGGGCACTAGAGATCATATCTCAGGGATACCTCCTAGACTTCAAATTATCTCCCCCAAGAGGGAGATTTCATCTGTCAAGGTTGTCAATAAACCAGATAAAGAAAGAAGCGTTTCTACGCTGCGTACAAGATCTGTTAATAATGGGAGTGATCCATCCGGTTCCGCGGTCGGAACAAGGACAAGGGTTCTACTCAAACCTGTTTGTGGTTCCCAAAAAAGAGGGAACTTTCAGGCCAATCTTAGATTTAAAGATTCTAAACAAATTCCTAAGAGTTCCATCGTTCAAAATGGAAACTATTCGGACAATCTTACCCATGATCCAAGAGGGTCAGTACATGACCACAGTGGATTTAAAGGATGCTTACCTTCACATACCGATCCACAAAGATCATCACCGGTATCTAAGGTTTGCCTTCTTAGACAGGCACTACCAGTTTGTAGCTCTTCCATTCGGATTGGCTACGGCTCCAAGAATCTTCACAAAGGTTCTGGGTGCCCTTCTGGCGGTACTAAGACCGCGAGGGATTTCGGTAGCTCCATACCTAGACGACATTCTAATACAAGCTTCAAGCTTTCAAACTGCCAAGTCTCATACAGAGTTAGTTCTGGCATTTCTAAGGTCGCATGGATGGAAAGTGAACGAAAAGAAGAGTTCTCTTTTTCCTCTCACAAGAGTTCCATTCTTGGGGACTCTTATAGATTCTGTAGAAATGAAGATTTACCTGACAGAGGACAGGTTAACAAAGCTTCAAAATGCATGCCGTGTCCTTCATTCCATTCAACACCCGTCAGTAGCTCAATGCATGGAGGTGATCGGCTTAATGGTAGCGGCAATGGACATAGTACCTTTTGCACGCCTACACCTCAGACCTCTGCAATTATGCATGCTAAGTCAGTGGAATGGGGATTACTCAGATTTGTCCCCTACTCTGAATCTGAATCAAGAGACCAGAAATTCTCTTCTATGGTGGCTTCATCGGCCACACCTGTCCAGGGGGATGCCATTCAGCAGGCCAGACTGGACAATTGTAACAACAGACGCCAGCCTACTAGGTTGGGGCGCTGTCTGGAATTCTCTGAAGGCTCAGGGACTATGGAATCAGGAGGAGAGTCTCCTTCCAATAAACATTCTGGAATTGAGGGCAGTTCTCAATGCCCTTCTAGCTTGGCCCCAATTAACAACTCGGGGGTTCATCAGGTTTCAGTCGGACAACATCACGACTGTAGCTTACATCAACCATCAGGGAGGGACAAGAAGCTCCCTAGCAATGGTGGAAGTATCAAAGATAATTCGCTGGGCAGAGTCTCACTCTTGCCACCTGTCAGCAATCCACATCCCGGGAGTGGAGAACTGGGAGGCGGATTTCTTGAGTCGCCAGACTTTTCATCCGGGGGAGTGGGAACTTCATCCGGAGGTCTTTGCCCAAATACTTCGACGTTGGGGCAAACCAGAGATAGATCTCATGGCGTCTCGCCAGAACGCCAAACTTCCTCGCTACGGGTCCAGATCCAGGGATCCGGGAGCGGTTCTGATAGATGCTTTGACAGCACCTTGGAACTTCGGGATGGCTTATGTGTTTCCACCCTTTCCGCTGCTTCCTCGATTGATTGCCAAAATCAAGCAGGAGAGAGCATCAGTGATTCTAATAGCGCCTGCATGGCCACGCAGGACTTGGTATGCAGATCTAGTGGACATGTCTTCCTGTCCGCCTTGGTCTCTACCTCTAAGACAGGACCTTCTGATACAGGGTCCATTCAAACATCAAAATCTAACTTCTCTGAAGCTGACTGCTTGGAAATTGAACGTTTGATTTTATCAAAACGTGGTTTTTCTGAGTCGGTTATTGATACCCTGATACAGGCTAGGAAGCCTGTTACCAGAAAGATTTACCATAAAATATGGCGTAAATACCTATACTGGTGCGAATCCAAACATTACTCCTGGAGTAAGGTTAGGATCTCTAGGATATTGTCTTTTCTACAAGAAGGGTTAGAAAAGGGTTTATCAGCTAGTTCATTGAAGGGACAGATTTCAGCTCTGTCCATCTTGTTACACAGGCGTCTGTCAGAAAATCCAGACGTCCAGGCTTTTTGTCAGGCTTTAGCTAGGATCAAGCCTGTGTTTAAAGCTGTTGCTCCGCCATGGAGTTTAAACTTAGTTCTTAACGTTTTACAGGGTGTTCCATTTGAACCCCTTCATTCCATTGATATAAAATTGTTATCTTGGAAAGTTCTGTTTTTAATGGCTATTTCCTCGGCTCGAAGAGTCTCTGAGTTATCAGCCTTACATTGTGATTCTCCTTATCTGATTTTTCATTCAGACAAGGTAGTTCTGCGTACTAAACCTGGGTTCTTACCTAAGGTGGTCACTAACAGGAATATCAATCAAGAGATTGTTGTTCCATCCTTGTGTCCAAATCCTTCTTCAAAGAAGGAACGTCTTCTACACAATCTGGATGTAGTTCGTGCCCTCAAGTTCTACTTGCAGGCAACTAAAGATTTTCGCCAAACTTCTTCCCTGTTTGTCGTTTATTCTGGACAGAGGAGAGGTCAAAAAGCTTCTGCTACCTCTCTCTCTTTTTGGCTTCGTAGCATAATACGTTTAGCCTATGAGACTGCTGGTCAGCAGCCTCCTGAAAGAATTACAGCTCACTCCACTAGAGCTGTGGCTTCCACTTGGGCCTTTAAGAATGAGGCCTCTGTTGAACAGATTTGCAAGGCTGCAACTTGGTCTTCGCTTCATACTTTTTCCAAATTTTACAAATTTGACACTTTTGCTTCTTCGGAGGCTATTTTTGGGAGAAAGGTTCTTCAGGCAGTGGTTCCTTCTATATAATGAGCCTGCCTATCCCTCCCGTCATCCGTGTACTTTTGCTTTGGTATTGGTATCCCAGAAGTAATGATGACCCGTGGACTGATCACACATAACAGAAGAAAACATAATTTATGCTTACCTGATAAATTCCTTTCTTCTGTTGTGTGATCAGTCCACGGCCCGCCCTGTTTTAAGGCAGGTAAATATCTTTTAAATTATACTCCAGTCACCACTTCACCCTTGGTTACTCCTTTCTCGTTGATTCTTGGTCGAATGACTGGGACTGACGTAGAGGGGAGGAGCTATATGCAGCTCTGCTGGGTGAATCCTCTTGCATTTCCTGTTGGGGAGGAGTTATATCCCAGAAGTAATGATGACCCGTGGACTGATCACACAACAGAAGAAAGGAATTTATCAGGTAAGCATAAATTATGTTTTTTTACATGTTTTCATCTACTTAAATGCAAATACATATATACACATATAAATACATAAATACATATGTACTCACACACACAAATAAATATATATACAAATTTAGACATGTATATGTATGAGGGACACTGAACCCAAATATTTTTCTTTCATTATTCAGATAGAGCATGCAAATTTAAGCAACTTTCTAATTTACTCCTATTATCAATTGTTCTTCGATCTCTTGTTTTCTTTATTTGTAAAGAAGGCATCTAAGCTATTTTTTTGGTTCAGACCCATGGAAATCACTTGTTTATTGATGGGTGAATTTATCCACCAATCAGCAAGAACAACACAGGTTGTTCACCAAAAATGGGCCGGCATCTAAACTTACATTCTTGCATTTCAAATAAAGATACCAAGAGAATGAAGAAAATTTGATAATAGGAGTAAATTAGAAAGTTTATATAATCAAACAGATATACTGCCAGCAACTATAGTGCAGACAGATATCCAATAAGAGGCGCCAAGAAATGAGATATGGATAAAATAAATAATAAAATACCTAAAAAATAAAAAAGATATTCAAATAAGGTACCAATAGTAAATGTGATCAAGTGTCTAAAGGAATATCCAGATATAACTAAAGATATCTAATACAACTATATATATACATATACAAAAAGTAGTGAAATGTAATAATTACATATATAAATAATATTAAAATAAAATTATTAGATATAAAATATAATCAATATTAAATTAGAAAGTTGCTTAAAATGGCATGCTCTATCTGAATCACGAAAGAAAATTTTTGGGTTCAGTGTCCCTTTAAAGCCCTTTGCATGCACCTGAGACCTTGGGGATATCTATCAAGCTGTCAACTGTGTTGCATTCAACAGCATCAATACGCTTGCCTAACATCGCGGCCGCGGCCCTGAATACGATCTCCATATTTATTAAAAAAAGCCTGCAAAAAGACGCACACCAAGTACGGGGCGATGAGCATCGAACTGTTGTTAACTAACAGTCATCGATCTCGCCTCTTTTTGGCTTTTTCACAACTTTATTTATACCCTGTCACTAAACGCTGCCACTATACTAAAATGTTTAACCTCTATCTCGCCACTCCCCAACACCGCCGCAACCTAAATAAAGCTATGAACCCCTATCCTCCCGCTTCCGGACCCCGCCGCCACTAAATAAATATATTAACCCCTAAACCTCTGGCCTCCCACATCACTACCACTAACTAAACCTATTAACCCCTAAACATTGCCATAAACTAAATTAAGTTATTAACCCCTAAACCTAACAACCCACTAACTTTAAATTAAAATTACAACATCCCTATCTTAGAATAAATTTAAACGTACCTGTAGAATTAAAATAAATTATTTTTAAATTTTTAATTAACCTACCCTAACTATTATACTACAATTAAATTAAACTACCAATTAAATTAACTATATTACATATTAAAAAAACCTAACCCTACTCAAATTATTTAAATATACTACGTATTTAACCTTATTAAAAATTACTAAATTACAAAAAAAATAAACGCTAAGTTACAAAAAATAAAAAACACAAAATTACGGGGAAAAAAACCACATTATCAAAAATAAAAAAGAATTATACCTAATCTAATAGCCCAATCAAAATAAAAAAGCCTGTCCAAAATAAAAAAAAACCTAGCCTACAATAAACTACCACTGGCCCTTAAAAGGGCCTTTTGTGGGGCATTGCCCCAAAGAAATCAGCTCTTTTACCTGTAAAAAAAAATACAAACACCCCCCAACAGTAAAACCCACCACCCAACCAACCCCCCTAAATAAAAAAACATCTAAAATAACATGATTGGAACAGCCAATAGGATGAGAGCTCAATCCTATTGGCTGATTGGAACAGGCAATACGATGAGAGCTCAATCCTATTGGCTGATTGGAACAGGCAATACGATGAGAGCTCAATCCTATTGGCTGATTGGAACAGCCAATATTATGAGAGCTGCTCAAATCCTATTGGCTGATTGGAACCTTTCAGCCAATAGGAATGCAAGGGACGGCATCTTGGATGACGTCACTTGCATTGAAGTTCCAGTTTACAGGCGACCGTAAGAAGAGGAACTCTGCGCCGGATGTCTTCAGGGTGGACCCGCTCCGCGCTGGATGGAGATAGAAGATGCCATCTGGATGAAGACTTCTTGCTGTCTGGGTGAGAACTTCGCCAGCTGGGTGAAGATGGAAGGATCCTTCAAGCAGGACTTCAAGAACTGTAAGTCGATCGTCAGGGGTTAGTATTAGGTTTATTTAAGTTTTTTTGGGTGGGTTTTATTTTTAGATTAGGGTCTGGGCAGTAAAAGAGCTAAATGCCCTTTTAAGGGCAATGCCCATACAAATGCCCTTTCCAGGGCAATAGAGAGCTTAGGTTATTTTAGGGTTTTTATTTGGGGGGGTTGGTTGGTTGGGTGGTGGGTTTTACTGTTGGGAGATGTTTGTATTTTTTTTTTACAGGTAAAAGAGCTGATTTCTTTGGAGCAATGCCCCAAAAAAGGCCCATTTAAGGGCCATTAGTAGTTTATTGTAGGCTAGGGTTATTTTATGTTTGGGTTTTATTTATTTTTTATAGGGTTATTAGATTAGGCGTAATTCTTTTTTATTTTTGATAATGTGTTGTTTTTTTGTAATTTAGTGTTTTTTATTTTTTGTAACTTAGCGTTTATTTTTTTTGTAATTTAGTCATTTTTAATAAGGTTAAATAGTATATATAAAATAATTTTAGTAGGGTTAGGGTTTTTTAATATGTAATTTAGTTAATTTAATTGGTAGTTTAATTTAATTGTAGTATAATAGTTAGGTTAATTCATAGTTTAATATAGTTTATTTTAATTCTACAGGTAAGTTTAAATTTATTTTAAGATAGGGATGTTGTAATTTTCATTTAAAGTTAGTGGGTTGTTAGGTTTAGGGGGTAATAGCTTAATTTAGTTTATGGCGATGTGGGGGGCTGGCGGTTTAGGGGTTAATAGGTTTAGTTAGTGGTAGTGATGTGGGTGGCCAGGGGTTTAGGGATTAACAAGTTTATTTAGTGGCGACGGGGTCCGGGAGCGGCATGATATGGGTTAATAACATTATGCAGGTGGTGACAATGTCAGGGAGTGGCGGAATAGGGGTTAATAACATTGTGTAGGTGGCTGCCATGTCGGGGGCGGCAGATTAGGGGTGTTTAGACTCAGGGCTTATGTTAGGGTGTTAGGTGTAAACGTTACTTGTTTTCAACCATATAAATCAATGGTATATCTGGCAGCATCAAACTTAAGCTTTCGCTGCTTTCAGACTCCTATTGATTTCTATGACATCCGCGGCCTCCAGGGTGGTGGATTGAAACCCAGGTACGCTGGGCCGGAATAGCAGCGAGCGTACCTGTTAGAAATTTGATAACTGGCAAAATGTGTCAGTGCCGAATGTGTATTCAGAACATCTGTAATTACGTAAGCATCGATCTGTGTCGGATTGAGACCGGCGGACCATATGTCACAAATTTCAACTTTTGTCGGTCTGTAAGCTTTGATAACTAGGTCGGATCAATCTCGCAACAATTACGCTGCGGAATTCAGGCGTATTTGCGGTTGACGGCTTGATACATATCCCCCTTATATCTTTAAACCCTTATAACTTTTTTGTGCAATCATTTTTTTTAATAATGTTTATTAGATAGTGTAACTGTACTTTTAAAAGTATTTCTGGTGTGTTTTGTCCAACAGTTAACCAAAGCTCTGAGGTTACTCTATCCTGACACGCTTTAATTGCTCTGAAGTGATCACGTTTACTTTCAACTTGTAATACATGTGCTACATACGACACGCACAAAATATCGCTCGCACGTAACTGTTAGCGCATCACACATAATCTTGCTCGTACGTAATTGTTAGTGCGTCACTCATAATCTTGCTCATAGGTAACTGTTAGCGCGTCACACATAATCTTGCTCGTACGTAACTGTTAGCGCGTCACACATAATCTTGCCCTTATTTGTACGTAATTGCTACAATTTGGCACAAAAAAGGACATAAGATAAACACACTCAGCTATTCAAGAGGCATGCTCCTATTGTACAAAACTATGTGTATTGTCCATTTAAGATTTGATAAATGGATTATTAGTTATTCATTTATATCCGCTTAAAATTCCATTTATTTGCCGTAGGGGAAAATAAGATTATACAGAAGTCGATACATGAAATTCTTACAGATTTAAAACTAGCTTTAGAAAGAGGCTGGGAACAACAAATTACCTTAGAGTGGAAGTAAATCATTATATAACAATAGTAATCAATTAGGAAAAAGGATTTATGTGGTTGATTAATAAATCTACAGACATTCAAACAATCTGGGCACTTGGGAAAAGCTGATAAAGAAAATGAAAATGAATTAGAAAAACTCATTTACTGTGGAAAGGGACCTTATTTAAAGCAACATTAAAGGGACATTAAAGTCAAAATTAAACTTTAATAATTCAGATAGAACATGGAATTAAAAAAAAAAAAATTAAATTTATTTATTTTATCAAAATATGTACAATCTTTTTATATGCACACTTTCCGAGGCACCAGCTCCTACTGAGCATGTGCAAGAGTATACAAAATATATATATATATATATATACAGGTGAAACTCGAAAAATTACAATATCGTGCAAAAGTTCATTTATTTCACTAATGCAACTTAAAAGGTGAAACTAATATATGAGATAGACTCATTACAGGCAAAGCAAGATAGTTCAAGCCGTGATTTGTCATAATTGTGATGATTATGGCTTACAGCTCATGAAAACCCCAAATCCACAATCTCAGAAAATTAGAATATTACATGCAAACAAGTATTGTACATAGAACAATATCGGACCTCTGAAAAGTATAAGCATGCATACTGTATGTACTCAGTACTTGGTTTGGGCCCCTTTTGCAGCAATTACTGCCTCAATGTGGCGTGGCATGGAAGCTATCAGCCTGTGACACTGCTGAGGTGTTATGGAAGACCAGGATGCTTCAATAGCGGCCTTCAGCTCTTCTGCATTGTTCGGTCTCATGTGTCTCATCTTTCTCTTGGCAATGCCCCATAGATTCTCTATGGGTTTCAGGTCAGGCGAGTTTGCTGGCCAATCAAGCACAGTAATCCCACGGTCATTGAACCAGGTTTTGGTGCTTTTGGCAGTGTGGGCAGGTGCCAAGTCCTGCTGGAAAATGAAGTCAGTATCCATAGAGCTTGTCTGCGGAAGGAAGCATGAAGTGCTCCAAAATCTCCTGGTAGATGGCTGCATTGACCCTGGACTTAATGAAGCACAGTGAACCAACACCAGCAGATGCCATGGCTACCCAAATTAACACAGACTGTGGAAACTTCACACTGGACTTCAAGCATCTTGCAGTGTGTGCCTCTCCATTCTTCCTCCATACTCTGGGTCCTTGGTTTCCAAATGAGATGCAAAATTTGCTCTCATCAGAAAAGAGGACTTTGGACCACTGAGCAGCACACCAGGTCTGTTTTTCTTTAGCCCAGGTAAGATGCTTCTGACATTGTTTGTTCAGGAGTGGCTTCACAAGAGGAATACGACATTTGAAGCCCATGTCCAGGATCCGTCTGTGTGTGGTGGCTCTTGATGCACTGACTCCAGCCTTAGTCCACTCCTTGTGAAAGTCCCCAACACTTTTGAATTGGCCTTTTCCTGACAATCCTCTCCAGGCTGCGGTCATCCCTGCTGCTTGTGCACCTTTTTCTTCCACACTTTTCCCTTCCACATAACTTTATATTAATGTGCTTTGATGCAGCACTTTGGGAACATCCAACTTCTTTTGAAATTACCTTTTAAGGCTTTCCCTCCTTATGGAGGGTGTCAATGATGGTTTTCTGCACAACTGTAAGGTCAGCAGTCTTTCCCATGATTGTGATTCCTACTGAACAAGACTGAGAGACCATTTAAAGGCTCAGGAACCCTTTGCACGTGTTATGGCTTAATTAGCTGATTAGAGTGGGACACATTTATTAAAGGTCTTGCGGACCTGATCCGACAGTGCGGATCAGGTCTGCAAGACCTCGCTAAATGCGGAGAGCAATACACTCTCCGCATTTAACATTGCACCAGCAGCTCACAAGAGCTGCTGGTGCAACGCCGCCCCCTGCTTACTCACGGACAATGGGCCGCCAGCAGGGAGGTGTCAATCAACCCAATCGTACTCGATCGGGTTGATTTCCGGCGATTCCTGTCCGCCTGCTCAGAGACGGCGGACAGGGTTATGGAGCAGCGGTCTTTAGAAGACTCGCCAGAAACACGGCCCTTCAAGCTCCATACGGAGCTTGATAAATATGGGCCTTTGAGTCTAGAATATTGCACCTTTTCACAATATTCTGACAATATTCTGAAAATTATGACAAATCACGGTTTGAACTATCTTGCTTTGCATGTAATGAGTCAATCTCATATATTAGTTTCACCTTTTAAGTTGCATTAGTGAAATAAATTAACTTTTCACGATATTGTTCGAGTTTCACCTGTATATATATATATAGATATATACTGTATATATATGCGTTTGTGACATTAAAAGTGTTATTGTGTTGTCTCTTTAATAAGCATTTGTTGAAAATGCAATTGTATTGTATTTAACGGTCCTTTAAAGTCATTAAATGTGTATGTAAGTGTGTATGTATAATTTAGAGATTTTATAAAGCCCAGGTAAAATGAGCTCCTGCACTGCTTACATACCTACAATATAGAGTGTTTCTGCATCAGTAAAATAAGTAAGCTGCAGTTTGTGATGATGTCCCCATAAGGTAAAAGTGGCCTTAAAAGACCAGTAAATACAATAGATTTTGCATAATCAACAAACGCATGATAAAAAGACAATGCAATAGCCCTTATTCTGAACTTTAAACGAGTAGCAGATTTTTTTTCTGACAAATTTCAGTTATGTCTATTTCCAATCCCCCTGTACAATGTGACAGCCATCAGCCAATCACAAATGCTTATACATATATTCTGTAAATTCTTGCACATGCTCAGTAGGAGCTGGGGACTCAAAAAGTGTAAATGTAAAAATAAAGAGCACATTTTATTAATGGAAGTAAATTGGAAAGTTGTTTAAAATTGCTGCTCTATCTATGAATCATGAAAGTTTAATTTTGACTTGAGTGTTCATTTAAATATTCTATAAACAATTTTGTTTTGGCCATTTGTGTGCTCACTTATATGTTGATCTACCAATAATACGTATTATTATTATTGTTTAATGTCTCTAAATGCAAGAGGAAATGCTAAAAGAGAGGAAAGCTGACTGATTGTCAATGATAATTTTCACCTAGTATTTTAGGATTCTCAGACTCTCCAGGATTTAGGTTCTATTGTTACTGCCAGTGGGAGCTGAGTGGGTTGTTGCAAATATAGTCTGTCGTAGGTGCCATATTTATACAATCTGAATATTTTACTTAAAAGAAGATCTCCCTTTTTTTATTTGCAGTGATTTAGTTCACACGAGCATAGAATTCTATGCCTACCTGGAGTTCTACTGTGAAGTTGTCATGAAACAAAAAGAAATACAAACAAACCATCTGCAGTGTGATAGTCTTTATAGGGAATGGAGTAAAATAAGAGTTCTGCTTAAGGATGTGCAAATGCTCAGTGAGCTGTAGCCAGCAAATACACCTTCAAGATGAAAGATACAGACAATAACTTAATTACCATAAAAGGTTTATAAACTTTTAGTACAATCAAGGATCCCCACAGACTTTAAAGGCCTATTATAGTGGAACCATGACGTGCTGTATTTAATTATAGTATGCAATTTTATCACCAGCGACTCTGAAATTTGATGTGTTTAACTCTGGGTCATGTTTTTTCTTTTAACCACCTATAGAGCCTGAAGTGTATCTTGCAGGTTCTAGAATACTGACCCTGCAACAAGGTACACAAGAGCACATTTATATCTATCCTTTACTGAGTACAGTAAAGGCGGTTGCTCACCATAACCTTTCTCTGGTTAGATAAATAGTTAGGTCAACATTTATGAAGCTCCGATATGAGTGAGTCTGCTGCCAAGAGTTTAGAAGCAGTGGTCATCAGACCCATTTTGCCACCTGTTATGTGGCATATCTTAATCCCCCCGGACGTTTCTGACTGGGGAGACTGACAGCCCCTGATCGAGCGTGATTGGCTGTGCGCGCACATTAAAAGGCATTGCACTTTACCCGGACAGACAGGGATGAATATTATGGTGTCTGTTGTTATATTATAATATATAATGCTTTCTTCCTAGTTTGTGCTCTGACTTGTAAATGTATATAATTGTTGCAAAGAAGCAGGGGCGGGGACAGTGTGGTTAGAGTGAGGAACCAGGAAATAAAGTGTGTAGTTAGTTGCTGTATTAATGGACTCTGTATATTTCTAAATCACCTGGATTTACAAACACTACATTTTGGCGACGAGGATTATGTTTGAACCCTATTGCTTTGTCTCATCAAACAGTGAGTAACCTGCTGCAATACCCACAAGAATGGCTGCATGTAATGAATACAACTTCCCTGTGTTTGACTCTGATGCAGAACTTAGCTCAGTAGGCCCAAGATGGCTAAAATGGATTCAGAGATTTGAAAATTACCTTATTGCTTTGGATGTTACTGATGCAAACAGAAAAAAAGGCTTTACTGCTTCATTTAGCTGGAGAAAAAGTGTATGACATTTATGATACCTTGGCCTATAGTTATCAAGGTCTGGCGGACCTGATACGACACTGCGGATCAGTTCCGCCAGACCTCGCTGAATACGGCGAGCAATACACTCGCCGTATTCAGCATTGCACCAGCAGCTCACAAGACCTGCTGGTGCAACGCCGCCCCCTGCAGACTCGCGGCCAATGGGGGGTGTCAATCAACCCAATCGTACTTGACCGGGTTGATTTCCGGCGATGTGTGTCCGTCTGCTCAGAGCAGGCGGACAGGTTATGGAGCAGCGGTCTTTGTGACTGCTGCTTCATAACTGCTGTTTCTGGCGAGTCTGATGACTCGCCAGAAACACGGGGCATCAAGCTCCAATCGTCTGCAACCACTGACACATACCATGATGTTAAAGATAAACTGACAACATATTTTCTCCTTAAAAAGAACGCTCAGTATGAAATATACATATTCAGACAGGCAACACAACAGGGTGATGAACCTTTAGATGCATTTCAAACCAGGTTACGTTTACTAGCAAAGAATTGTGAGTTTTCTAATGTTGAAAATGAGATTAAAGCACATATAATACAAAGCTGCACTTCTTCAAAACTTAGGAAATATGCACTAAGACAATCTGAACTATCTTTAAAAGATTTGCTTGATTATGGCAGAACATTAGAAATTGCTAACAGGCAAGCTGCAAGCATAGAAAATAGATCTACTGAAGATCAGTTTATTACAAATAGAGTTCAAAAAGACAGTTCAACAGTACAGCCCACAAGAAAGAACCAGACCTCATGTGTGTTATGCAGGAACTGTGGGGGGTTCTATCCACATAATGGGACATGTCCAGCAAGGAATAAGCAATGTAGGGTATGTGGAAAATTAAATCATTTTGCAAAGCAATGTAGAACAAAATTGTATCAAATACCTCAATCACATACTGAGCCACATACTTTAGAGCAGTGGAAAGTAAATCTAGTCAGATCTCCTGATCAAAAAGGACAATATTCAAACAATGATGGCAAATATGTATTTGTAGTAAACACGTGTAACCTAACTCAGCCACAAGTTGATGTACTCATTAATGACACTAAAATCACTGCATTGATTGATTCAGAATCTGCTGTTAATTTAGTGGGTGAACAAGCATTTCACATGATAAAACCACAACCACAGCTATTACAGAGTAAAATAAATATATACTGTATGCATATGGATCAACTAAACCCCTTAATGTCATTGGTAAATTTACAGCCAATTTAAACACAACAAAACAGCAACTATATTTTATGTTGTAAAGAGTCAAAATTCTTCTCTTTTGAGTTTTGAAACTTCATCCAGTTTGGGACTTATAAAGCTTATGAATGCAATTTCACCTAGAAAGAGCACAGGATCTGTAGCAGATCAGTTAGTACAGCAGTATTCTCATTTGTTTAATGGCATTGGTAAATTGAAAGATTTTCAAGCACAGCTGCATATTAATCCACATATAAAAACTGTAATACAACCACATAGAAGAATTCTATTTCATCTAAGGCACAAGGTTGATGCTGAACTCAAGAACCTTGAAATAAAAGGAATCATCGAAAGAGTGCAGGGGCCAACTCTCCCCAATAGTATCAATGCCAAAACCCAAAGACCCAAATAGTGTAAGAATTTGTATAGACATGAGGCAAGCCAACACTGCCATTATCAGGGAGCGCCACGTTACTCCAACATTAGATGATATAATTCATGATCTCAAACAGGCAAAAGTTTTCTCCAAACTTGATTTAAAATCAGGCTATCATCAACTGGAACTGGATCCAACAAGCAGATATATAACTACATTCTCAACACACACAGGATTGTGGAGATACAGCTGCTGCTGAAGAATTTCAAAATGCAATACAGCAAATATTATCTGGAATTCCAGGAGTTAAAAACTTCAGTGATGATATTATTGTGTTTGGAGCTACTCAAGAGGACCATGATAAAAATCTCACTGCAGTTTTTGAGCAACTTCATGAGAAAAGACTTACCTTACATTGTAGTAAGTGTGAATTTAACAAAACTAAACTAAAATTTTATGGATTTGTCTTTTCAGCTGAAGGCATATCAGCAGACCTAAAGAAAGTGGAAGCAATTCAGAATGCAAATCTTCCAATAGACTCCAGTGAAGTCAGAAGTTTCCTAGGGATGGTAAATTACTGTTCTCGATTTATCCCTAATTTCTCTACTATTGCCACACCTTTAAGAGAGTTAACAAAGAAAAGTGTGCCATGGCGTTGGACTAAAACTGAACAACAAGCTTTTCAACAATTGAAACAGAGTTTGACCAGTGACAAGACAATGTCCTATTTTAACCCTCAACGGCAAACCATTCTTTTACTAGATGCTAGCCCTGTTGGTTTAGGTGCTATTCTTTCGCAGAGAGACAAAGGCAAGCATTATATAATTGCTTATGGTAGCCGTTCTTTAAATGATGTGGAAAAACGTTATTCTCAAACTGAACGTGAAGCTCTGGCAATAGTTTGGAGTTGTGAATACTTTCATCTATATTTATTTGGTTGTCCATTCACACTGATCACAGATCATAAGCCTTTAAAGTTGA
Organism: Bombina bombina; assembly: GCF_027579735.1. Lineage (NCBI taxonomy): Eukaryota > Metazoa > Chordata > Amphibia > Anura > Bombinatoridae > Bombina > Bombina bombina. Next base: position 72,751,318 of record NC_069499.1, read on the forward strand.
TCTGGAATAATCCAAAATCCAAACCGCCTGCTAGAATAGAAAGATGTGGTTTAAGGCTATAACCATATAATTTTACTGTGGTTTACAAATCTGGAAAAGAGAACCCAGCAGACTATATGTCTCGACATCCTATATCAGCAGATTCATTCACAAGTTCTCCAAGTTCCATGGATGCAGAAGAATATATCAATTTTGTTACTAATCATGCTATACCTAAAGCATTGAGTGTAGAAGAAATACAACAAGCAACATTAGCTGATCCTATACTGAAAAAACGTGCTGTATTAGTTCGGAATGGGAAATGGTACACAGCTGATTCTGACAAAATACATGGAAAAGAGTTGAAGTTATTTGCAAGATTTGGCAAAGAACTCTCAATGAATAATGACAACAGTATTATATTGCGAGGTAATCGAATAGTCATTTCCGACATGTTTACAACAACAAGTATTATCCTTAGCACATGAAGGTCACCAAGGAATAGTTAAAATGAAAAGTTTATTGCGAGAAAAAGTGTGGTTTCCATCAATAGATCAACAAGCAGAAAAGCTGGTGAGAAATTGTATTGTGTGTCAAGCCACAACTCCAGAAGCTCACAAAGTACCTTTAAAAATGTCTGCATTGCCTAAAGCACCATGGTGTAATGTGAGTATAGATTTTTATGGCCCATTACCTACTAGAGACTACTTGATGGTGGTTATAGACGAATATTCAAGATAGCCGGTAGTAGAAGCTATCATCTCAACATCTTCAGTCACTATTATTTTTGTTTTAGACAAAGTTTTCTCTTTATTGGGAATTCCTAAAATTGTTAAAACAGATAATGGTCCCCTGTTTAACAGTACTCAGTTTAATAAATTTGCTTCATATCTTGGATTTAAACATTGGCACATTACTCCTTTGTGGCCACAAGCTAATGCAGAAGCTGAAAGATTCATGCGTTCTATGGGGACATTTCTAAGGGCTACTACAGCGCAAGGTAGACCATGGAAACAAAATTTATACTCTTTTCTGAGAGACTATTGATCAACTCCCCATTGTACTACTGGCAGATCACCTGCAGAGCTGTTATTCAATCGCAAACTTCGGATCAAAATTCCGGATATAAATGATTCACTAACAGAGACACTCAACAAGGACTTGATACAAAAAGACGTGCATGCCAAAGCCAAGATGAAAGCTTATGCGGATAAATATTATCATACCAAATCTGCTCTTTTTGCTGTTGGAGACAGAGTCCTGTGGCGACAAGATAGACGACACAAGTTGGATACTTTATATGATGTCGTCCCATATACAGTTACAAGAATTCAAGGATGATCACTGCATTAAGAAATGGACATACAATTACTCGGAATTCTTCTTTCTTCAAGAAACTACACAAAGAACAGGACACTGAATTACATGATACAGAAGATGATGCTTCTGATATACCCAAATTATTTCAAGAACATGATGATAATATGGATAACACAGAGAGCAGTGAGGGGGAAGAAAAAATAGCACATGTGTCATGATCTGGTGTACATGCGCTCAGGAAACAGACCCTCGGGGCAGTGGAAGGGATTTGAAGACACCGACCCCTGACCCGGGGAAGAGTATCCTGGACGTGGATAGATGATATTCTGTGATTCATAGTTGCTAGAAGTTATTGAAGAATTAATGGAGGGTGCAATATTTGTTTACAATATATTCTGGCTTCACTGTGAGTTATAATTAGTTAACAGGAGTAGCTGCAGGATTCAATGAGAGAAATATATAGCAATGTTCAGGCTCCAAAGTAAACAGGTAGAAGTTTGATACTTAGATGCAAACTAAGGTTTGTTGTAGGTTTACAGTACATAATGTTTTATAAGGTTGTATGTCAGGGTTAAACACAGCAGCACAAGTGATAGACAGGTTGCAAGTCTTAGGCATTAATTACTGTTTTGTGCATATATATGCAAACCAAGGTTTGTTGCCGGTTCACAGTTCATTATATTATGTAAAGCTGTATATCAGTATAATCAGAGCAGCACAAGTGATAGACAAGTTACAAGTCTCAGGCATTAATTACTGTTTGATCAAACTAGGTTTGTTGCAGGTTATTTCAGCAATGACAACTAGAAGCACAGAAATAGTTATAAAGTTCTGAGTAAGATGATGTTATTGTAATTAGAGAGTGATGGTAAGCAAAAGCATAGTTGATTTATAATAAAGTTCAGAGATTGTTAAGTAGCTGTGTCCAGGAAACAGAATGGAGATATTTTTGATACTTGCGATTTGATGATATTTAGCATAGGTAAAAGAAATTGCTGTATCTTGGAATAGTTGGTAAGTTCAAGCAGGAAACTGACACAAGCCTCTGTTGTTCAGGATCACACTTCAATGTTAATGCAAAGCATATTAGACCTGAGAAGGCTTAAAAAGAGGCTGAGGTAATCAGGTGCATGAATGATTAATCAGGCAGGCAAGGAAGCTGAATGTGAATACTGCCCAAATGCAGCAGTCAGAGAAGGAAGTCTTAAAGGGATAGTGACATTAGGCTGAGATATGTTACAACATGATCAGTCCTTAGATACTAATTGAAAATACCCTCTCAGAGAAAACAGAAGACCTCCTGGATACCTTAAAGACTATGAAAAATAATATGTTTTCATGTAATGTATTATAATGTCATCATGCAACTCTTATGTGAAATATAGTTGGTCTTATTTCTAGATATTAACCCCTTAATGACCGGACCATTTTTCAATTTTCTTACCCTTAATGACAATGGCTATTTTTACATTTCTGCAGTGTTTGTGTTTAGCTGTAATTTTCCTCTTACTCATTTACTGTACCCACACATATTATATACAATTTTTCTCGCCATTAAATGGACTTTCTAAAGATACCATTATTTTCATCATATCTTATAATTTACTATAAAAAAATTATAAAATATGAGGAAAAAAACACACTTTTTCTAACTTTGACCCCAAAAATCTGTTACACATCTACGACCACCAAAAAACACCCATGCTAAATAGTTTCTAAATTTTGTCCTGAGTTTAGAAATACCCAATGTTTACATGCTCTTTGCTTTTTTTGCAAGTTATAGGGCAATAAATACAAGTAGAACTTTGCTATTTTCAAACCACTTTTTTTCAAAATTAGCGCTAGTTACATTGGAACACTGATATCTGTCCGGAATCGCTGAATAACCCTTGACATGTATATATTTTTTTTTAGAAGACAACCCAAAGTATTGATTTATGCCCATTTTGGTATATTTCATGCCACCATTTCACTGCCAAATGCGAGCAAATAAAAAAAAAATCGTTCACTTTTTCACAAATTTTGTCACAAACTTTAGGTTTCTCACTGAAATTATTTACAGTTTGTGCAATTATGGCACAAATGGTTGTAAATGCTTCTCTGGCATTGCTTTTTGGTAATTAGAAGGCCACTAAATGCCGCTGTGCACCACACGTGTATTATGCCCAGCAGTGAAGGGGTTAATTAGGGAGCTTGTAGAGACCATGAAGGGTTAATTTTAGTGTAGTGTAGTAGACAACCCAAAGTATTAATCTAGGCCCATTTTGATACATTTCATGCCACCATTCCACCGCCAAATGCGAGCAAATAAAAAAAAAAGTAAAATTTTTAACAATTTTAGGTTTCTCACTGAAATTATTTACACACAGCTTGTGCAATTATGTCACAAATGGTTGTAAATGCTTCTCTGGGATCTCCTTTGTTCAGAAATAGCAGACATATATGGCTTTGGCGTTGCTTTTTGGTAATTAGAAGGCCGCTAAATGCCGCTGTGCATCACACGTGTATTATGGCTAGCAGTGAAGGGGTTAATTAGGCAATTAGAAGGCCACTAAATGCTGCTGCGTACCACACTTGTATTATGCCCAGCAGTTAAGGGGTTAATTAGGTAGCTTGTAGAGAGCTTGCAGGGTTAATTTTAGCTTTAGTGTAGAGATCAGCCTCCCACCTGATACATCCCACCCCCTGATCCCTCCCAAACAGCTCTCTTCCCTCCCCCACCCCACATTTGTCCCCGCCATCTTAAGTACTTGCAGAAAGTCTGCCAGTACTAAAATAAAAGGTGTTATTTATTTATTTATTTATTTTTATTTTTAATTATTCATCTGTGATGGACCCCTGCCTTAGCCCCCAACCTCCCTGATCCCCCCCAAACAGCTCTCTAACCCTCCCAACCTACCTATATGCCACCATCTTAGGTACTGGCAGCTGTCTGCCAGTACCCAGTTTTCTCCAAAAAAGAAAGGGGTTTTTTTTGTTGGTTTTTTTCTTAAATACAGCGTTTTCTGTAGTGCAGCTGCCCCCCCCCCCAATAACCCCACCCCCCTACCCTAGCAGATCCTATTAATTTAAAAAAAAAAAAAAACGTTTTCTGCCCCCCTCTCTCTTAACACTAATCATTGGTGGCAGTGGTTGCTGCGCGTGTGCACACACACATGCACGCGTGCGTGCTCCCGCAGGCCCCCCTCCGCATGCTCCCAGCATCCGACGTGCACAATGCACTTGCAGGAACCGGATGCCGTGTAGCGATGGGCCGCCCACCCGCCTGCCTTGTAAGCTCCCACCCACCAACGAACTGCACCATTGCTACCGGTGCAGAGAGGGCCACAGAGTGGCTCTCTCTGCATCGGATGCTTTTTAAAGGGAATTGCAGGATTCCTCAATATCAAGGCATCACTGCAATACCCTGAGAGCTGCTGGAAGCGATCGCAATCGCTTCCAGCACTCTCTTAGACAACTGACGTACCAGGTACGTCCATTGTCACTAACTGTCAGTTTTTGCAGGACGTACCTGGTACGTCAGTTGTCATTAAGGGGTTAAGCATATAGATATAGTTACATTTATGTTTAGTTTAATTGTTATGTTTCTAATCTAAAGTAAGGGAGAGATATGGTGTCTGTTGTTATATTATAATATATAATGCTTTCTTCCTAGTTTGTGCTCTGACTTGTAAATGTATATAATTGTTGCAAAGAAGCAGAGGCGGAGACAGTGTGGTTAGAGTGAGGAACCAGGAAATAAAGTGTATAGTTAGTTGCTGTATTAATGGACTCTGTGTAAGATATATTTCTAAATCACCTGGATTTGCAAACACTACAAATATGTATGCCGCTCTCCACCCGGACTTTTTAAAATAAAAAATATACACCATGTCACAACGTGAGACTATTGCTACAATATGCATCCATATGGGTCAAGCCTTACAAGTATTGTCACCCTTATTCAAAAAGAAACAAAAATTTACAGCGAGTAATTGTTCTCAAATAGAAAACTCAGTGCTACACACGAGCTTCATGTAAATGTTTCTATATTAATGTGAAAACCATACAAATGTATGTTTGCCTGGAAATCTCATGAATGTTTGTAATTTGTCACTTAGTTAAAACAACTCATTAGGCTGCCTATGGGTCTCGCTGTTACAGTAAGTCTGTGTTTGCAGTTCCTAGAGGTTCACTTTCCTATCTGTTGTAGCCCATTGTTAGTGGAAATTCCTGTAATTAAAGGGATAGTCTAGTCAAAATTAAACTTTCATGATTCAGATAGAGCATGCAATTATAAGCAATTTTCTAATTTACTCCTATTTTTCATTTTTCTTTGTTCTCTTGCTATCTTTATTTGAATTTATACTTAGCAGCCGGACCATTTTTGGTTCAGCACTTGGGTAGCGCTTGCTGATTGGTGACTACATTTAGGCACCAATCAGAAAGTGCCTCCAAGGTACTGAACCAAAAATGGGCCAGCTCATATGCTTACATTCTTGCTTTTTCAAAAAGAGATAGCAAGAGAATGAAGAAAATTTGATAATAGGAGAAAATTAGAAAGTTGCTTAAAATTGCCTACTCTATCTGAATCATGAAAGTTTAATTTTGACTAGACTGTTCCTTTAACATATATAGTTGTATTAAATAGCTCAATATATCACACATATCAAACAATAATTATGATGGCGACACATAAAAAACACGAACACGAAAATAAAAATGTAAACAAAAATTAAACACTTTTCAAACTAAATATAAAACACAATACAGTACTCTGTGAATGTTTGTAGTGATATAATACACACATTCACAGAATATTTTATGATGTTTTATGTTTAGTGACGTGTTTAATTTTTGCTTTTATTTTTGGATCTATTTTTTGGGAGGTTTTGATATAAAGCAGGGATGGGCGAATGTTTCACAACATTCAAAAAATTAAATGAATTTTAAGAGGTTCATTCGTTTCAAATTTCGAAGGTTTGCACAACATTCTAACATTCATTTAATGTAAAAGTATTTCTAATGCTTTCTTTAAACATAATATTTGATTCAAATGTTTCTAATAATTTGATTGGAATTATGCAGTATTTGAATTCGAAGAATTTGAATTTATATATTTGTAATAGTATTTCTAATGCTTTCTTTAAATGTAATATTAGAATTATACAATATTCGAAATAGAAACATTCAAATGTATTTATTTGTATCTATTATGTATCAATTTACTAAATTCCCTACCACATGAACTACTGAACTTCTAATAGCATTTGTTAAAATAGAATGTTACATTCGAAATTTCAAATGTGGACATTCAATCTAATTATGAATATTCGAAATCGAGTGACATTCAAAAACTGTAAATAACATTTGATTATAGAATTTTAAAGAATATTCGTTCTTAACAACATTTAATTATGTAAATTTAATGTCTTCAATAACATTGATTCTAACATTCAAATTTGAATATAAACACATTCGCCCTTCCTTAGTATTAAGCACTTTAATTGTGACACTAATTTTTACCCTTAGGAAATATGTTTGTAAAACGACTTTTAGAAATCCATGTAATTATTAAATAATTATAGTTCATGATTCAGATAAAGCATACCATTTTAAACAACTTTCCAATTTGCATCTATTATCAGTTTTGCTTCATTCTCTTGCTATCCTTTGTTAAAGGAGAAGCAAGGCACTACTTGGAACTAGCTGAGCACATCAGGTAAGCAAGCCAATGATAAGAGATATATATGTGCAGCAACCAATCAGCAGTTAGCTCCCAGTAGTGCCTTGCTGCTATGCGCATACCTAGGTGTGCTTTTCAACAAACAATGCCAAGCAAACGAGGCAAATTAGGTAATAGAAGTAAATTGTAAGGTTGTTTACAATGATATGCTCTGTCTGAATCATGAAAGTTTAGTCTTGACTTGCTGTCCCTTTAAAGTAATCTTAATGAATAGGAATCTGTCATCACATTCTTGCAGACACAAAAAAGGGCTGACCATTGAGTGTTCTCTAGTCTTGGTCACAACTCAGCATACAGGATTTAAAAAGTTGTAATTTCCTATGCGAAGTATGTTGTTTTGCAGCCGTGACTCTCTTATATATGTTTGTTTTTTTGTTTTTAAGACTGCTAAGGACTGCGTTATTTTCAGCAGTTAATTCATGCACTGATATTGCCAATTTGGTTTTGGTTTGTATAGTAATATTGGTTTACTATTTATCTTTTTTGTAGCACTTAAATATGAGCAGCATCTAAAAACTCCAAAGGTGCTTAGCACAGGGGTGCAATTGGCTCATGGGTTAGGGAGTTAACAAAAAAGAATCTTGAATCTAAGCTGCTGTCTTGCCCCATTGCTTTCAATGGAGTCCATGTGGTTTTTGAGCAGCAATTGCAGACAATACACCAACCTGGGATTGAAAAATGTGTCTGTGAAAAATGTGGCATATGTGATAACAAACTTAAAGGGCCATAATACCCAAATGTTTAAACACTTGAAAGTGATGCAGTATAGCTGTAAACAGCTGACTAGAAAATATCACCTGAACATCTCTATGTAAAAAAGAAAGATATTTTACCTCACAACTTCCTCAGTAGCCACATCCCATTGTAAAGGATTTCTAAGCAGCATATTAGTATGTCTGTCCTGGGACAGCTTAGGGGATGCGCCTCGTGAACTCTCATATTATTTCACCAATCAAGTAAAGGAAGCTTACTATGAAATCTCATGAGAGTTAAGTCAAATCTCATGAGATCACAGTAAGAGTTCATGACCTCAGCACTGCTGATGCTGATTGGCTGCAGTTAATTTCTTCATTTTTTTTTTTTTTTTTTTTTAACCTGCAGCTGGGAGCAGCTGAGTATAACTTTTTACACAGATCTTACTTTGCTGAGCTGAGGAGATTGTGAAGTAAAATATCTTCCTTTTTTACATAGAGATGCTCAGGTGATATTTTCCTGTCAGCTTTTTACAGTTATACTGCATCAGTTTCAAGTGATTTAGCATGAGTATTATGTCCCTTTAAATCCTTGTAACCGCAAATAAGAACAGCTAGTCCTATTTCCTAATAGAGTCTTATAACCTTACAGATCGTTACATGTAATATAAGCAGTTTATCAGGCAATTTGTTTTATTAAAGGGATAGTATAGTCAAAATTAAACTTTAACCCCTTAATAACCAAAGCACTTTTCCATTTTCTGACCGTTTGGGACCAGGGTTATTTTTACATTTTTGCAGTGTTTGTGTTTAGCTGTAATTTTCCTCTTACTCATTTACTGTACCCACACATATTATATACCGTTTTTCTCGCCATTAAATGGACTAAAGATACCGTTATTTTCATCATATCTTATAATTTACTATAAAAATAATTATAAAATATGAGGAAAAAATGGAAAAAACACACTTTTTTTCTAACTTTGACCCCCAAAATCTGTTACAAATCTACAACCACCAAAAAACACCCATGCTAAATAGTTTATACATTTTGTCCTGAGTTTAAAAATACCCAATGTTTACATGTTCTTAGCTTTTTTTCCAAGTTATAGGGCAATAAATACAAGTAGCACTTTGCTATTTCCAAACCACTTTTTTTCAAAATTAGCGCTAGTTACATTGGAACAACGATATCTTTCAGGAATCCCTGAATATCTCTTGACATGTATATATTTTTTTTAAAAGACATCCCAAAGTATTGATCTTGGCCCTTTTTGGTATATTTCATGCCACCATTTCCCCGCCAAATGCGATCAAATTAAAAAATTTGTTCACTATTTCACAAATTTTTTCACTAACTTTAAGTTTCTCACTGAAATTATTTACAAACAGCTTGTGCAATTATGTCATAAATGGTTGTAAATTCTTCTCTGGGATCCCTTTGTTAAGAAATAGCAGACATATATGGCTTTGGTGTTGCTTTTTGTTAATTAGAAGACCGCTAAATGCCACTGCGCACCACACGTGTATTATGCCCAGCAGTGAAGGGGTTAATTAGGGAGCATGTAGGGAGATTTTTGGGGTGATTTTAGCTTTAGTGTAGTGTAGTAGACAACCCAAAGTATTGATCTAGACCCATTTTGGTATATTTCATGCCACCATTTCATTAAAAAAAAAAAAAACATTACATTTTTAACATTTTTAGGTTTCTCACTGAAATCATTTACAAACCACTTGTGCAATTATGGCACAAATGGTTGCAAATGCTTCTCTGGGATCCCCTTTGTTAAGAAATAGCAGACATATAATGGCTTTGGCGTTGCTTTTTGGTAATTAGAAGGCCGCTAAATGCCGCTGTGCATCACACGTGTATTATAGCTAGCAGTGAAGGGGTTAATTAGGTAGCTTGTAGGGAGCTTGCAGGGTTAATTTTAGCTTTAGTGTAGAGATCAGCCTCCCACCTGACACATCAGACCCCCTGATCCCTCCCAAATAGCAGTCTTCCCTCCCCCACCCCACAATTGTCCCCGCCATCTTAAGTACTGGCAGAAAGTCTGCCAGTACTAAAATAAAAGGAATATTTATTTTTGAGCATATTTACATATGCTGCTGTGTATGATCCCCCCTTAGCCCCCAACCTCCCTGATCCCCCAAACAGCTCACTAACCCTCCTCCTCTACCTTAATGGGTGCCATCTTGGGTACCCAGTTTAGAATAAAATTGTGTTTTTTTTTTATTTATTTTTTTCACTGACATTATTTACAAACATCTTGTGCAATTAGTGCACAAATGGTTTTAAATTCTTCTCTGGGATCCCCTTTGTTTAGAAATAGCAGACATATATGGCTTTGGCATTACTTTTTGGTAATTAGAAGGCCGCTAAATGCCACTGCGCACCACACTTGTATTATAACCAGCATTTAAGGGGTTAATTTGGTAGCTTGCAGGGTTAATTTTAGCTTTAGTGTAGTGTAGTAAACAACCCAAAGTATTGATCTAGGCCCATTTTGGTATATTTCATGCCACCATTTCACCGCCAAATGCGATCAAATAAAAAAAATCGTTAACTTTTTCACAATTTTAGGTTTCACGTGTATTATGGCTAGCAGTGAAGGGGTTAATTAGGTAGCTTGTAGGGAGCTTGCAGGGTTAATTTTAGCTTTAGTGTAGAGATCAGCCTCCCACCTGACACATCAGACCCCCTGATCCCTCCCAAACAGCTCTCTTCCCTCCCCCACCCAACAATTGTCCCGCCATCTTAAGTACTAGCAGAAAGTCTGCCAGTACTAAAATAAAAGGTATATATTTTTTGGGAGCATATTTACATATGCTGCTGTGTAGCCCCTTAGCCCCCAACCTCCCTGATCCCCCCCTCCCAAACAGCTCTCTAACCCTCCCCCTCTACCTATTTGCCGCCATCTTGGGTACTGGCAGCTGCCTGCTAGTACCCAATTTGCCCCCCCAATATTTTTTTTACTTTTAAATGTAAAATTTTATATTTTCTGTATTGTAGCTGACCGCCCCAATACCCTACCCACCCTCCCAGATCCCTTGTCCAGCCCATTTTATTCCAGGTTTAAAGATATGTTACCTCAAAATTCGCTCAGTAGCCACATCCCATTGTAAAGTGACTTTAAGCAGCCAATCAGGATGCTAATCCCAGGACTTGCAAGGGAACATGCATCTGGCACAGACATAGTCATGTTATTTTCCTTTTCAGTTTAAGAACATTTAATATGAAATCTCTCAAGATTTCAGTGAAATTCCATGATGAGATCACAGTAAAGCAAAATGTGACATTAGTACCAATTAGGCGGATTTGCAGTTTTTTTTCCCAACATGCAGATGATTGTAGCTGAAGGATAACTGTTCACAGAGCACTTACTCTTGTAAACTGAATACATTGTGAGGTAAAATGTCTTCCTTTTTTACCTAGGGATGTTCAGACATTTTTTTCTTGTCAGCTTTTTACAGTTTTGATGCATTACTTTCAAGTTATTTAGCATATGAGTATTATGTCCATTTAAACAGATATTTAACTATTTTATAGCAAAACTATTAAAAAACCATATACCATTGTCGTTGTTTTAACTTTTGCAAGATTATCCATTGTGATAGAATGAGAAAAATCTAGCAAGTAATAGGATTATATTTTTAGTGTTATTTGTTCTAAACATTAAACTGTGCATAAAATATCCCTTATAGCTATGTGGCTTAGAAAAACATCTGCCTTTAATTTCATGCTCGAAAAACATGCAGATTATTAATTCTTTATTTTTTTTATAGCAAAGCTTGTTGATTGAAGGTGTGTGCAGTGCTAAAAATAAAAATGCAAAATAAAGCACATACAAGTATGGAATCTGAAATGAATTGATATCTATCTGTCTGTCTAATTAGCTATATTCAATGGACAAAAAATTACATTAAAGGTACAGTCGAGTTGTAAATTGTTATTGTTTAAAAAGATAGATTATCCCTTAATTACCAATTCCCCAGTTTTGCATAACCAACACGGTTATAGTTATACAATTTTTTACCTCTGTGATTACCTTGTATCTAAGCATCTGCAGACTGCCCCCTTATCTCAGTTCTTTTGACAGACTTGCATTTTAGCCAATCAGTGCTGACTCGTAAGTAACTCCACAGGAGTGAGCACAATGTTATATATAGGACACACAGAAACTAGTACTATCTAACTGTGAAAAACTGTCGAAATGCACTGAGATAAGAGGTGGTTTTAAAGGGACATTATACACTAGATCCATCTTGGTGTGTTTTTGTAAAAATGTATAGTTTGGCTTATTTTTAAATAACATTGTGCTAATTTTCAGACTCCTAACCAAGCCCCATAGTTTTAGATGTATACTTATGTATACAGACTTCAGACTGCTTCTGTTTTTATAATTGGTCTTTTCATATGCAGGGGAGGGTTGCTTCTGCTATCAGCCCCTTTCAGTGGGTGTCCCAGGCTTATCTCGTTAACTGTCAAATTGGGAGCTTTTAAGTAAGTTTTTAAAAGGTTTTACACTCAAATGTTAAAAAGCATGGTGATTAAAAAAATAAACTCCCAATCAAATAATACATTGTTTTAAAATATTATATTATTTAATTTTGTAATTTCTATACTTTTTAAACTTTGGTTGGGAGCTTAAACTCTGGCATGGACGTAAGTGTCAAGGGTTAGCCATTTATTTTCATCTTTTGTTTGTGCACAAAAATAATGTGGGTTGTGTATGTGTGTGATATTTGTGTAGTGATTCTGCGTGTCATGTATGTGTGTAGGGTGTGCTTGTAACCTGATATCCACATATATACATGCTACTGATTAAAAGACAAAACTATGGGTACCATGCAGATCAATATATGTGACTCCAAGTCCCACAATCCTCTTCAGCCAAATGCTGCTTCTGAGCATGTCTTAACTTAGAATTGTCAAACCTCTCTATCACAGTAACTACTACTTTATTTTCATTAAACCTTTCTATCACAGTAACTACTACTTTATTTTCATTAAACCTTTCTATCACAGTAACTACTACTTTATTTTCACCAAACAAATCATAGCACCTACTAGACAATACAATCCATCTTCATGTTGTATTTAACAAAGATTGGTGTAGTGTTTTGCTTGTTGAGGGGGGGGGGGGGTTGGTGTAGGCTTGGCTAATCTGTTAAAATGTTAAGTAATAGTGAAAATATTCCCTTTTCATCACTTAATATCTCCAGAAATATTCAATTAATGCACTTTTCAACATTTTCAATCAATGAGTTTGCCCACAAAACTGTATGATTTAACAGACAAATAAACTTAAATTATAGCCAATTCATTATGCTGGGTTATCTGTGCAGCAGAATAGATTGTATTATTTTAAATTACCGAACTGGGACCAAAATTGACTCCAAGATGAAATATACTGAGAGCAGCATACAGGATATAGGTCCCTTGGTATTATCCACAGCATATATTAGAAAATGTCACAGTATACTGTAGTAATAACCTAGAACATGCCTGCTGTGTTCAGCATTTGTGTGGGGTTTTAAATAATGACAAAGGTAAGGGTGTTAACTGTTAGTTCAGAATAATTAAAGGAACTAAATCAATGCAGCAATACAGTGTGCAGTGATTAAAGGGATCCTCTGGTGCAAAACTGCTGCTTTACATTATCAGAACATATTATTTTTGAACTTTTGCCCCTTGAACTCTATGGTCTAGAATGATTACAAATTGAGTGCAACTAATAACATCTACTGCATTAATTTGCTCTTGGCCTAGCACAAACAATAACACATGGTTATGTATTTAAAGGGACTTGAAACCCAAAAAATGTTGTTCACATTTCAGATAGAGCATACAATTTTAAACAACTTTCCAATTTACTTCTATTTTCAAAATTGTTTCTTTCTCTAGGTGTACTTTGTTGAAGAAGCAACAATGCATTACTGAAACCTAACTGAACACATCTGGTGAGCCAATGAAACGTGGCATATATGTGCATTCACCAACCAGCAGTTAGCTCCCAGAAGTGCATCGCTGCTCTTGGGCCTATCTAGATATGCTTTTCAACAAAGGATACCAAGAGAGTGACGCAAATTAGATAATAGCGCTGCGGAATCTGTTGGCACTCTACAAATAACCGATAAAAATAATAATAATAATAGAAGTACAATGGAAAGTTGCTTTAAATTAGACTCACTATCTGAATCATAAAATAAAAAAATTGTGTTTAATTTCCCTTTAAAAGTTTTTGGTTAAAATGTATTTTAATCAAACCGACATGTTTAACTACAGCATTTTAGCACACTTGGGGCGCGATCCGATATAGATCGCAGTTTGCGGCACAAGCGAGGGAACCGGCGTCGCCCGCAGTTTCAGCTCGCAACTCGAGCTATCCCATATATGGCGCCGTCAGATGCTAACGTGCCGTAAGTCTGACAAACCAGCGATGTCCAGAAATCTGCGCAAGTACAAATTTCTGGCATCGCCAGTGACTTGCGGCACGTTAGAAACTGCCGGCGCCTATAAAACCTGACTAAAGTCTAAATCACCCGCACTGTCTAACACGCCTCCCTAACATAGCCCGACACGTCTAACACGCCTCCCTAACATAGCCCGACACGTCTAACCCTCTATCCGCTATCCCCCCTCACTAGCCTAACAATAAAATATGTATTAACCCCTTAACCGCCGCTACCTAATAAAGTTATTAGCCCCTAAACCGGCGCTAGCTATATTAAATCTATAACCCCCTAAAGTGAGCCCCTAACACCGCCGCCATCTACCTTACCTACCCCCTAAAGTGAGCCCCTACCCCACCGCTATCTATTTTAAAATTATTAACCCCTAATCTAATCCCCCTACCCCGCCGACATCTATATTAAATTATTTAACCCCTAAAATACTAAAATATCCCTACCACTAAACCTAAGTCTAACCCTACAAATAGCCCTGAAAAGGGCTTTTTGCGTGGCATTGCCCCAAAGTAACAGCTCTTTTGCCAGCCCTTAAAAGGGCTTTTTGCGGGGCATGCCCCAAAGTAACAGTTTTTTTGCCAGCCCTTAAAAGGGCTTTTGGCGAGGCTTTGTCACAAAGTAAACTGCTCTTTTGCCTACAATCTACATCCCCCTACACCGCGGCCACCTATAATAAATGTATTAAACCCTAATCTAATCCCCCTACACCGCCGCCAGCTATATTAACTATATTAACCCTAATTATACTAGGGTTCATATAGTTAATATCGTTATTATATTATATATATATTAAGTATAATAACCCTATCTAACTCTAACATCCTAACTAAACTCTTATTAAAATAAATCTAATATTAATATTATTAATTAAAATATTCCTATTTAAATCTAAATACTTACCTATAAAATAAACCCTAAGATAGCTACAATATAATTAATAATTACATTGTAGCTATGTTAGGGTTTATATTTATTTTACAGGTAAATTGTTAATTATTTTAACTAGGTCTAATAGCTATTAAATAGTTATTACCTATTTAATATCTACCTAGTTAAAATAATTACCCAATTACCTGTAAAATAAATCCTAACCTAAGTTACAAATACACCTACACTATCAATAAATTAAATAAACTACAAATATCTATCTAAAAATACAATTAAACTAAACTAAATTACAAAAAAAACAAAAACACTAAATTACAAAAAATAAAAAAAAATTACAAGATGTTTAAGCTAATTACACCTATTCTAAGCCCCCTAATAAAATAATAAAGCCCCCCAAAATAAAAAAAATTCCCTGCCCTATTCTAAATTAAAAAAAGTTCAAAGCTCTTTACCTTACCAGCCCTTAAAAGGGCCTTTTGTGGGGCATGCCCCAAAGAATTCAGCTCTTTTGCATTTAAAAACATATACAATACCCCCCCCATTACAACCCACCACCCACATACCCCTATTCTAAACCCACCCAAACCCCCCTTAAAAAAGCCTTACACTACCCCCCTGAAGATCTCCCTACCTTGTCTTCACCACACCGGGCCGAACTCCTCATCCGATTCGGGCGATGTCTTGCTCCAAGCGGCAAAGAAGAATTCTTCCTCCGGCGACGTCTTCCTCCAAGCGGCAAAGAAGAATTCTTCCTCCGGCGACGTCTTCCTCCAAGCGGCAGCAAAGTCTTCTTCCTTCCGGCAGCATCTTCCATGAAGCGGCATCTTCAATCTTCTTTCTTCGCTCCGCCACCGCGGAGCATCCATCCCGGCTGACGACTGAACGACGAATGAGGTACCTTTAAATGACGTCATCCAAGACGGCGTCTTGGATGACGTCATGGTTCAGCCAATCGGATTGAACTTGAATCTGATTGGCTGATTCAATCAGCCAATCAGATTTTTCTAACTTAATTCCGATTGGCTGATAGAATCCTATCAGCCAATCGGAATTCGGCGGACGCCATCTTGGATGACGTCATTTAAAGGTACCTCATTCGTCGTTCAGTCGTCGGCCGGGATGGATGCTCTGCGGTGGCGGAGCGAAGAAAGAAGATTGAAGATGCCGCTTCATGGAAGATGCTGCCGGAAGGAAGAAGACTTTGCTGCCGCTTGGAGGAAGACGTCGCCGGAGGAAGAATTCTTCTTTGCCGCTTGGAGGAAGACGTCGCCAGAGGAAGAATTCTTCTTTGTCACTTGGAGCAAGACATCGCCCGAATCGGATGAGGAGTTCGGCCCGGTGTGGTGAAGACAAGGTAGGGAGATCTTCAGGGGGGTAGTGTTAGGCTTTTTTAAGGGGGGTTTGGGTGGGTTTAGAATAGGGGTATGTGGGTGGTGGGTTGTAATGGGGCCCTTTTAAGGGCTGGTAAGGTAAAGAGCTTTGAACTTTTTTTAATTTAGAATAGGGCAGGGAATTTTTTTTATTTTGGGGGGCTTTATTATTTTATTAGGGGGCTTAGAATAGGTGTAATTAGCTTAAACATCTTGTAATCTTTTTTTATTTTTTGTAATTTAGTGTTTGTTTTTTTTTGTAATTTAGTTTAGTTTAATTGTATTTTTAGATAGATATTTGTAGTTTATTTAATTTATTGATAGTGTAGGTGTATTTGTAACTTAGGTTAGGATTTATTTTACAGGTAATTGGGTAATTATTTTAACTAGGTAGATATTAAATAGGTAATAACTATTTAATAGCTATTAGACCTAGTTAAAATAATTAACAATTTACCTGTAAAATAAATATAAACCCTAACATAGCTACAATGTAATTATTAATTATATTGTAGCTATCTTAGGGTTTATTTTATAGGTAAGTATTTAGATTTAAATAGGAATATTTTAGTTTATAATATGAATTAGATTAATTTAATATAAATGTAGTTAGGGGTGTTAGGGTTAGATAGAGTTAATATAGTTAATATAAATACTATAGTAACTATATTAACTATATTAACCCTAATATAATTAGGGTTAATATAGTTAATATATATAATGTAATGCCTATATTAACTATAATATACTTAGGGTTAATATAGATAATATAGCTGGCGGTGGGGTAGGTAGATTAAATTAGGGGTTAATAATTTTAATATAGATGGCGGCGGTGTAAGGGGCTTACATTAGGGGTTAATAATATTAATATAGCTGGCAGCGGTATAGGGGGATTAGATTAGTGGTTAATAATTTTTATATAGGTGGCGGCGGTGTAAGGGGTCAGATTAGGGGATAGATAAGGTAGATTGCGGCGGTTTTAGGGGCTCACAGTAGGGGGTTAGTTTATGTAGATGGCGGCGGGGTCCGGGAGCGGCGGTTTAGGGGTTAATAACTTTATTAGGGATTTCGGGGGGGGGGATCGTGGTTGACAGGTAGCTAGACATTGCGCATGCGTTAGGTGTTAAGTTTTATTTAGCAGATCGCGGTTGACAGATAGAAAGACATTGCGCATGCGTTAGGTGTTAGGTTTCTTTTCTAGTTAGTTTAGGGAGTTACGGGGCTCCAATAGTCAGCGTAAGGCTTCTTACGGCTGCTTTTTGTGGCGAGGTGAAAATGGAGTAAGATTTCTCCATTTTCGCCACGTAAGTCCTTACGCTGCATATTGGATACCAAACTGCGCTGGTTTGGTATACCTGCCTATGGCCCAAAAAACTACGGGCGACGGCAGAAATATACGCGCGTAACTTCTAGGTTACGCCGTATATGTGATACCAAACCAGCGTAAATATTGGCGTCACCGGCTTTTGCGGGCGACGATTTTTATCGGATCGATCCCCTGATATGTATATATATAAATATCATGCCCTATACTTTCAATGGGAAGCGGTAGTAGCACACTTATTACATTCGTCATCAGACAAGTGTTTTGCTGTTGGAAATATCGCTTGCTATTGTGAATTCAGAAATATGGAAGGTGTATAGCAAAGAACTCAATCAGCTTATAGCTTGAGTATTATCCAACATGAATTTTAGTGTGGTCCCACAAAGAAATCTATTATCTAAGGTAAAGATCTGACACAAATATTTTAGTGAGAATTATACTACTGTGCACAAAATGTGCTAGATTACAAGTGGAGTGCAAAATTGTGATTTCATGAACGTGATATTTGCGCTCCACTCAGTAATACTGGTGCACACAAATGTGCGCTAGTATTACAAGTAAAGCGCAATACACATATTAACACACAAATATATATGTATATGAAAATACAGTCCCCATAGACCGCAATGTAAAAGCACTTTTTAGTGCAATTTTTTTCATTTTAATAAAGGATATGTACACTTTATTTTGGAAACTTCATTTTTTTTAATTAACCAGAGGTCTGACCTCTTGTTAATTGCACTTAGCGCAAAGTGCTACGGCGAGTTTGCGGTAGCATTAACCAGCCACTTGTAATGGCTGGTTATTTAACGTGCGTCCGTAATGCATCCCTTTAAGTGACTTTACAGCATGAAGAATATTTGAAAAGGGTCACTAAAATATGGGACAGTTACTCTAGAGGTGGGAAAGGCTTTAATGCAAAAGGGAAAGGGTACAAAACTTCAAATTTATACTATTCAGTAACTTTATCCACCAATGTCCTTGAAAGTTGGCTGTTCGACAGCTTCACGTTTGTTTTTGGCCCATCACGACCCCATAAAATGTTTATTTGGTTTTGAAAAAAAAAATTTGGGTGGCTGCTTCTTGCTTGTAGCAGTATCTACACCTTTAAGTTTACTCTGCTGTCCTGCATCTGTGGCTAGCACACTGGGTGGCCTCCGGCAGGCTGTACACAGGTGGTATTCAGCGTTTCCTTGATTAATGTTTGTGCGGATGATCACTGAGACACTGCGGTAAAGCCGATAGTTTGAAACCTTTACCAGGAAGGCTCAAAAGAAGAACAAAGGCAAACAAATGGACAACTTCCGTATATTTAAAATCAATAAGTTTTAATCCATACAAACTGCTACGCGTTTCTAGACCATAAACCGGTCTTTTCTTCAGGCATACAAACAATGTTCCATTGTTTGTATGCCTGAAGAAAAGACCGGTTTATGGTCTAGAAACGCGTAGCAGTTTGTATGGATTAAAACTTGTTTGTATGCCTGAAGAAAAGACCGGTTTATGGTCTAGAAACGCGTAGCAGTTTGTATGGATTAAAACTTATTGATTTTAAATATACGGAAGTTGTCCATTTGTTTGCCTTTGTTCTTCTTTTGAGCCTTCCTGGTAAAGGTTTCAAACTATCGGCTTTACCGCAGTGTCTCAGTGATCATCCGCACAAACGTTAATCAAGGAAACGCTGAATACCACCTGTGTACAGCCTGCCGGAGGCCACCCAGTGTGCTAGCCACTGAAAGTGTTAGCCTGCCTGTCAGCACCGGTTACAACACGGTGCAATTACCTCTGGTAAGCCTTAAATCAATCTCCTATTTTGGCTTTCAGTCAACAATATCACGCTATGTGGCGCCCTCTTTTTTATTTCTAATTTACAGATACCTTCTTCCCGAAGACCAGAGGAGCCTTGCCGCCAGCACATTTGATTGCTCCAAAAGACACAGCAACTTTTCCTCATATGGACTAGTATGGTTTGTCCATAGACACTAAGCACTTACATTTGTTATTACTTCTTGTCAGCGCACCCCGTTCTCGGTTCCCCTTGGGGTTCCTTTTTTCGATTGTCCTGCATCTGCTCTTTTGCCCTGAAAACATTCCCAATAGGAAATAAAGGGTTAATAATTTTTCTTTAACAAACTAATAATGTTGGCCCCATGCCCCATGAGCAATTCTTGGAGAGAATGAAAGAATTTATTTAATGTAGAAACAATTTATTTAAACAATGTTGTTGTTTGTTTGTGCACATGTCTAGTGAGTACATTTCACTTAAAGGGACAGGGAAAGAATTGCTTCAATTTATTTTCTGAATTCAAATGTCCCTCTGCAGAATAAACCTACTTGTCTTGTGATGCCTATGTATGCAGCTATGAGAGTCCCCATAATCAACTGACTGAAAATACTTCTCTGGGAACATACATCACTAAAAGAATACCCAACAAACAACAATAACTGACACCATTTAAAGGGATATGAAACCCAAAAATGTTCTTTTGTGGTTCAGACAGAAGATACAATTAAAAAAAAAAACAGTTTCCAATTTACTTCTATTATAAAATTTGCTTTGACTCCCATTATATTCTGGGATGAAGAGATACCTATGTAGGCACCTAGAGCACTATATGGCAGGAAATAGTGCTGCCCTCTAGTGTTCTTGCAAATGGATAACATTCTTGCACAACTGCTGCCATATAGTGCTCCCAAAATGGCCGGCTCCTAAGCATACTTCCTCCTAACCATATGTCTTTAAATACATACATACACATATCTATACTGTAATCGTGTTTGTAACGCGTCCGTCGCGTGCAGCCAAAATAATCCACCGGGATGCAGTGTAGTCAAACGAAGGATTAAGAAAAATCACCTAAGCGCCCATACAAAATAATAAAAAAAAAACCCTAACCACCCGCACAAAGTATTAACAACAAAAAATAACCTACGAAGTAGTAACAAAAAAACATCTAAGCACCCGCAAGAAATATTAACAAACACAAAAACCGCCAATCCCCACATCGCAAAATAATAAAGTAATTAACCCCTAATCTGCAAATTAAACAACAACGCAAATAACATAATTAAAATATTAACCCCTAAACCGCCAACACAACACATCGCAATAGACCTAATTAACCTATTAACCCCTAAGCCGCCAACCCCCCACATCGCATTAAACCTAATTAACCTATTAACCTCTAAACCGCCAACCTCCTACATCGCAATAAACCTAATTAACCTATTAACTCCTAAACCGACAACCCCCCACAACGCAAAGAACTAATTTAATTACTAAGCCCCCTAACCTAACACCCTCTAAATTAACCCCAATTACATCAAATAAAAAATACTAAATTAGAATTAAAAAAAAAAAAACTAAGTGTATAAACTGTTGCTCTCAGCCACAAAACCCAACCCCCATAATTTTGTGAAAAGTTGGGAGAGAGATCTACTGGGACCTCAAGATCCTAAGATATGGGAAAATATATTTAGGACCATAGCTCACTCAGCACACACTACGGCAGCTCTAGAAACAAATTACAAAGTATTGTTTCGTTGGTATCTAACACCAAATAGAATGAAACATCTCTTTCCCTTAGCCAATGAAAAATGTTGGAGATGCAGGGAAGAAGTAGGCACTATGGGCCACATCTGGTGGTCATGTCCTACAATAAACACATATTGGGGAAAGATAATAGATGAAATAAATCTGGCCTTAGCTTGCGATGTTGCCCTCTCACCCCAAATCTGTCTATTCAATATATTAAGTAATATTAAATGTAAAATAAGAAGGAACCTTGGCCATATTATGCTTAATTCAGCTAAACAGCTCATAGCAGCTGCGTGGCGAACTGACAAGATCCCTACAATAGATGAGTGGAGGGAAAGGGTGAAAGGAGCCCTATTGCTAGAAAGATATTATTATTTTAAAACAAACCAATTGGCAACATACAACGACATGTGGTTTTACTGGGAGTCTTATTTCGGAGCTATCAAACAACTTTAAACACATATAGATAACAAGTTCTTTAGTTACCTGACTAGCCAATCCCGAATATTAGATAGATGAGAACAAGACAAGGCGCTCTCTGCAGGAAGTAGTTGTTTCGTGTTTCTTGTTATATTTATGTTATTGTACTCACATAGTAATACTAATGCCAACGCTGTGATCATGACCAAATCAAACTCCAGAATCTTATCAAAGTAGTAATTCTAATTGTGTGAATGGACTTATATCACAACAGCTGTAATACTAGAATGAATTAATGACTTTGAGTTTGTTTCTTCTTTCATTGACATGTCAAGAAATATGTAATCACAGCGCTGATGTTGCACTCTATGATTTTGTATTGGTTTTATTCATAAAAATTTTCAATAAAAAGATTAATAAAGAAAAAAAAAAAAAAAAAAAACTAAGATTAAATTAAATAAAATAAAAAAATCAAACCTAATCTAATACCCCTATGAAAATAAAAAGCCCCCCCAAATAAAAACAACCCCTAAACTAAACTACCAATAGCCCTTAAAAGGGCCTTTTGTAGGGCATTGCCCAAAGTTAAACAGCTCTTTTACCTAAAAAAATTACCAATCACCCTGTAACAGTAAAACCCCCCACCCAATTAATTAAACTACCAATAGGCTTTAAGGTTAAATAGCTCTTTCATCTAAAAAGATTACCAATTACCCCCTAACAGTAGAACCCCCACCAACCAACCCCCCAAAATAAAAAAAACAAAATCTAAAAAACCTAAGATACCCATTGCCTCAAAAAGGGCATGTGTATGAGCATTGCCCTTAAAAGGGCAATCAGCACTTTTACAAACAGCTCTTTGGCGCCCATAAAAAAAATCCGTAATCTAAAAAAAAAAACACCCCCAAAAAATAAATGTCTAACCCCGAAATAGTTAGTCACATTTCCTGAAGTCCGGTGACGAAGGTCTTCTTCCAGGCGGTGAAGGTCTTCATCCAGAGGGGACATCTTCTGTCTTCATCTGGTGCGAAGGCGGCACGGAGCGACGTGACTGTGGAGCAGGACCATCGATCGTGGAGCAGGACAGGCCGTCACGGAAAACAGGACCAGCACGGAGGTTCCTCTTCATGCGGTCACCGCCACACACTGAAGATTGAATGCAAGGTATCCCATTTTTATTGGGGTACCTTGCATTCCTTTTGGCTGAAATTTTGAAATCAGCCAATAGGATGATAGCTACTGAGATCCTATTGGCTGATTTGAACAGCCAATAGGATTTCAGTAGCTCTCATCCTATTGGCTGATTTAAAAATTTCAGCCAATAGGAATGCAAACTACCTAAATGGGGTACCTTGCAATCAATATTCAGTATGCAGCGGTGACAGCATGAAGAGGATCCTCCACGCCAGTCCTCCACCACGACGGTCCTGCTCCGCGATTGCCGATCCTGCTCCACGGTCACCTCCGCTCCGCGATCACCTCCGCTCCGTGCCACCCTTCGCTCCGGATGAAGATAGAAGATTTCCCCACACTGGATGAAAACCTTCACCGCCTGGAAGAAGTCCTTTGATGCCAGACTTCATGAACTGTGAGCACCTATTTCGGAGTTAGATTTACTTTTTTTTATTTGTTTGTTTTTTGGGGTGTTTTTTTTTTAGATTTTTTTTTTATGAGCGCAAAAGAGCTGTTTGTAAAAGAGCTGATTGCCCTTTTAAGGGCAAAGCCCATACAAATGCCCCTTTAGGGGCAATGAGTAACAGGTTTTTTTAGACATAGGTTTTTTTATTTAAGGGGGTTTGTTGGGTGGGGGGTTTTACTGTTAGGGGGTAATTGGTAATTTTGTTAGGTAAAAGATCTGTTTAACTTAAGGCATTACCCTACAAAAAGCCCTTTTAAGGGCTATTAGTAGTTTAGTTTAGTTTAGATTAGGCAGTGTTTTTATTTTAGGGGGGTTTATTTTTATAGGGGTATTAGATTAGGTTTCATTTTTTGATTTTTGATAATTTAGTTTATTTTTTCAGTAATTTTAATTAGACTGCCCTCTAGACAGGCTTATTGCCTAGTAAATACATAAATACAAATGTACACATAAATAGAAATATAAATGTACATACAAATACATACTTAGACATGTATATTTATGCATTTCTATGTTAAAGTCCTTTGCCTGACTTTTCTTTTCACACCTGAGACCTCATATCTTTGAGCCCTTAAAACTTTTTGTGCAATATTTTTTATATAATTTTTATTAGATGGATGCTAGATGTTATTTTGAGTGTAACTATATTTTGTAATGTATTTTTGATGTGTTTTGCGACACTTTTTTGTTTTGAGACACAGTTAACCAGACCTCTGAGGATGCGGTGATCATTCTAGCATAAATCGTGATTGTGCTCATACGATTGCGTTTACGTTCAATTCATAATACCAGCGGTAAACCCTATGAGCGCAAACAACCGTGATAAGCCCCTTAACACTTGTGTGTAACTGTTAGCACTCCACTGGCTCTGAGTAGCTGAACAATTATGTACCAACTGTTAAAAGCAGTGGACAATGAAGCGTCTGTAATAAAAATATTTTTTGTTTTCGTTTGATGCACATCACTATTACTAGAAAAATATATAAAATGATTCAAACTTAGATTATCTGTCCTTCTTTATAGGGTATTAATATATTCTCATATACCAGTAGGTTGCTAGTGAGCTCTGTTAAATACCCACATTCACTATGGCAGACTAATACAAGAGGGTAAAAGCAGAGATGGATGACCACAGTCCAAGACATTCCTATGTCTGGCTTCATCTAGTTACTAAACTTCATTAATATTTGATTTTGGAAAAAGCATTGCAGCCCATTTTACCTTATAAAGGGGTAACAGAACTTTCTCACAGTATCACTCACATAGTACTTCCAATGCAACACTGATGATTTGACATTTCTGGGACAGTATCAATCTCAGGATATTGCGAGACCCAGGGCTGATGGAAAGTCTTGATAAAATGTGTCCTATATTCATTAGAGAATAGTTTTAAGCAATGAGTGGAACTGATAAAAAAATGTGAGTGTTTCTAGTTTGTTTTACAAGATTTAATAATGGATCAGAGGTTTCTGGCATTGTGGGTCTTTTTAATATGCATCAGATAAGAAGGTTCTGTAGTAATGAGTCTTAATTGGATGTTAATCACTTTTGACAAACAGTGCGTTTATCTGCTCAATTTGAATATGAATTCTGTTTTGAATCCATGTAAAAATAACTCATATACATTCATATTTAGGTTGACAGGCCTTTCATGATACATCCAAGCTTTAAATAAACATAGAAGTAATTTCTTAAATAATAATTGTGTTTGTAGAAACAGTGGCAAATAATTTTGGTAAATATTAAATGGACAATGTTGTCATATATATTGAAGTAAGACAGACATCACAGACATGTTCATACATATACTTGTCCCTATTGGCTGCCAGAGATGTCAGCTCAACTGTAAGGCAAATATTGAACAATATGAGTCTGCAATATCTTTTTTTGAGATCGGTCCCCAGAATTGCACTCTATACTCAAGGTGAGGTCTTACCAGGGATTCATTTAGTGATAGAATTATGTTTTCCTCCCTTGCATCAGTGCCTCCTTTAATACGTGCTAGTATCTTATCAGTATTAGAAGCCACTGCCCTGCATTATGCACACACCTTTAGCTTGTTATCTATTACTACTTCCTACTCTGTCTTGCTATGTCTAGTTCCATTTAAATAATAGGTTGTCTGCTTATTTTTACTTCCAAAATGTAGAACCTTGCATTTTCCAGTATTAAATCTTATTTTCCATTTACCTGCCCATTTTTGTAGATCCCCTTGTAAAGAAGTTTCATCCTGCACTGACCTAATGACCATTCACAACTTTATATCACCTGCAAAAATAGAGATGTTTCTATTAAATCCTTGCTCCAGTTATTTATCCATTAGCTAAAATTTTCAAATATTCCCAGTCCCTTAATTTTGTACATTAATCTCTTATGTGGCACTGTATCAAATGCCTTTGCAAAATCCAAGTATATCACATCAACAGCCCTTTATTTATATTTGTATTTACTTCCTCGTAGTATCTCATTTGATTAGTTTGACATGATCATTTTCTAAAGACCGCTGCTCCATAACCTGTCCGCCTGCTCTGAGGCTGCGGACAGAAATCAACCCGAGCTAGCGGCCGATTGGCCGCGAATCTGCAGGGGGCAATATTGCACCAGCAGTTCACCACAATATCGGATCATGTCTGCTCGCACAATGATAATTCGGCCCCAATGTCTCTCATTACAAAGCAAGGGGACAATATTATTTTTCAAAATTTTTTTAAAAGTTTTGCCCCAAACTTGTCGCACTAATAGTTATAGAGATAAAAAGGAAATAAATACTTAACATAATATACTGTAGCTAACTTCCTTTTTATTTTTTTGGAAAAATCTATTTGCACCATGTTTAAGCCATGTAATACAAGTCACACTCTCCACTTCTCACCAAATTTGCCGCAACACTTTTCGCACCAATTATGATGCAAACTCCTAAACAACCCACACACTAGTTTTCAACCACTTTTGATTGGAATATGCATAATCACATGATTTATGACATTAGTCAATCTGATTCAAATATACATTTTAAACTATCACTAATGAATAAAATTGCTTGATACTTGTGTCACTTATCAGAACTTGTAACTGCCATTTATTACATTGTGTATTATACTTTGAAAGTATGTATATGTGAAATTAGTATTAAAGATAAACATTGATGCTGACATTAGGACAAACAGTGTAATATTTTAGACAATGATTTTAACATTCAAATTGATGTTTGATTCAATATAATCTTAAAATGATAGCTCAAAGGGATAGCCCACCTAACGTTAAACTGTCATGAAACAGATACAGCAGAAATTAAAATCACCTCTTTACTGTCATGCTATTTCCATTGTATTTCTTCCTTTTCTTGAATTTATTTTTTCAGTAAGAAATGTCATCTTATATGCCAGCCCATTGTATAACATCTGTGTAGGGGTGGTTTTTAAAACTATATTGCAATCAGGAGGGGGTTACACAGGTACAGAGAGAAAACTGTCCCAGCTCTTAAAATATCCATTGATCGCAAATAATACATATGATACCCTGATTATTTTATATTTACAAGTATTCCTGCTCAGAATAATAATACATTTACATTATTGTGGTATAAATAAACACCGAGATATGAAAGACAACATTGTTTAGAACAAAAAAGGAATTTAGGGACATGTAAATATGTTTGCAAAAGATTTCTGACATAACACACAAATATGTGCATAGATATATGTACAAATTCTAGCAATAGTAATCATTTATAAAAAAAAACATGAGATAAAAGCATATCATGACTTCTAGAAATACAAATACACTTTCATTTATGTGAAAGTATCATATAACATTTTTTTTGTATAACAAATAAATAGAAAAATAACTTTCTATGAGATATTGTTTCTTCAGGTATAAATCTATCTATTTCTTGGACATTAACACATGAAAAATAAAAGATTAGCTTTAGAGAAATGTGCTTGTTCATGGACAGTAATGAAATAGTATAAATAAAGTTGTGATAAACCCGAATAACCCCAACATCGATGACTGTTAGTTAACAACAGTCTGATGCTCATCGCGCTGTACTTGACGAGCGTGTTTTTTACTTTTTTTTTTATAAATAAGGGCATTGTATGTGGATCTGCGTCAGCGATGTCTGGCAAGCGTATTGACGCCGGCGAATGCACCGAGATTGACGATTTGATAAATATCCCCCATAGGGTCTCAAATTGGTAACTTTTATACCCATGAGAGCCTCCTTTAAGAGAAAGTATAACATTAATGTTCAAGAGTCTCCCGCTATTGCAAGTATGCTTCAGGTCACTGTTGTAAGAAGTTGTTTAACCTATGTTACTTCCAGTGTATCCAAAGCAAACTGCTGGTGTCTCATCATTGTGGCATGGTCACATGCTAAGGGTAAACAGTGCGGTACTGTGTAGGAGACGATCCAGCCTCCCGTACTCAAGTGCAATCCTGACATATGAAGCCCTTCTGTCCCAAGATACTTGTTGAAGTAGGGGCCGTGCATATCTCTTATGACCATCTCCAGCTTTGTAACAGGGCTCTTATCTACATTCGCCATTTTGCAATCAGATTTTGAAATGTGCAGTGTAGCAGATGGCTTTTGCCGGCTCACTACTCGCCAGCAAGTTTTGGAGTATCAAAATCGGTAGATGTCACAATCGGTTTCTGAGCACGGAACAGTGACTGCATCGCTTTTTGCAGGATTTGTGTAAGCTCCCTGAAATGAGAATCCAGAGTATGTATATGCAGTTCCCATGCGATCATAATCTATTGTGCCCCAGATGTTATAGTGACCATGTACTGTAAGCTTTGAGTTGTTGAAGCAGTCCAACGACTGTGATACCCCGCTCTTATGTCGGGGGGGGGGGGGTGCAGAGAGCTGGTTTATGTTCGCCGCCTTCGGCTCTAGCTGTCTAGTACAGCAGTCTGCGGTCATAAATACACCAGTTCTAGTAGCTCCTCGGAGCATGAAGCAAGTGTATATAATGTTTTGATGTGTAGATGGCCTGGTGTAATAAAGATAATCAGCGGATTATCAGAATCTTGTCAGGCCGCCGCCTAGACACCCCCCCCCCCCAGAAATGATCTTTTAATACAAAGCTAAATTACTTTTTGTGTCCGTTATTATATGACAGCATGCCATTTTAAAGTGATTATTATTTATATCCTGGCTATCAAACAGTGAATTTAAATGCATGCACTATACACATTCCCTTTACCTAAGATTGGTTTAACAGTGTATCACGTGTCCGCATTAGAATGTCATTCCTAACATAAAATTTCCTCGTTTCCAGTCGAAAAATGTTACCTCATATGTTTAGCTGCGCATGTGCAAATGAATATGGACGTTTTAAGAAGGAATGCAAGGAATAATTTTCCTCTCCATCACGATTTGCTACTGAACAATGTGCGCATGCGTGTATTTACATAGTAAACCGCTAAGTGCTTCTATGACATTTTTTCTTTTGTGATTCAGATAGAGCATGCAATTTTAAGCAACTTTCTAATTTACTCCTACTATCAAATTTTCTTCATTCTCTTGGTATCTTTATTTTGAAAAGCAAGAATGTAAGTTTAGATTCCGGCCTATTTTTTGTGAACAACTTGGCTTGATCTTGCTGATTGGTGGATAAATTCATCCACCAATAAACAAGTGCTGTCCAATGTCCTTGACCAAAAAATGTCTGGCTCCTTAGCTTAGATGATCCACAGCAAGAAGAAAAGGAGCACCGTCACAAGGTAGGATAAAAACAAGTGCTTTATTATTAACAAAAAGTTAAAATGTTTAATGGATCAGAACAATTCATCACCACCTGTCAGTGGAAATGGAGAGAGGAGCTCACTCCTCAGTACTGCTGCTGACGCGTTTCGGCTTGTGTTGCCGTAATTGTAGCTGCAGTATTGTGCCAAAAACAGCCTTTTAAAAGAGGTTACTACCTTCTCATTGGTAAAATCCAAAAATAGAGGAGTGAGTCCTCAAACTCCACCTCTCCATCCGGTGTGTACACTTTACACCTTAATTTCACCTGTTAATTTTCAGGTACATATGTTGGTTAACAATTTCCCAATTTCCAGACAGCAATCTTTAGTGCAGAATACATGATTGAATACAAATTCCCCTAAAAATATACACTTAACTTTTGGTATTAAATTTCCACACACACTATAGTCTAGGGGGTTAAATCTTAAAGAATCTAAGTAACCAAAGTTTCGAGACACATAGATATTAACAACATGTCTAAAACATCTTATGTATAATCTGTACATTTTTGAAGAGAATAATAATTAACCTTTAACTCTTGCTTATATTTAGAGTAATATGTATATCATTTCAAATATCCTATTCCTAATTAGAATGCAAAATAGCCTTAAAGAACATAAGTAAATATCCCAACAATCTAGATCCTCGTTATCTCTCTATATGTACAGGAGTACCTGCTTACTGCAACCATATGTAATCATGTTGTAAACAAACAAACAAACAAACAGGCACATTGCACAAAGAAGGAGGTCCTCATGACACACATTCTAGGAAATCAATGTAAAATACTTTTGTTACTCCCAGTAATTTATCAGATCATAGCTTGAATTAAAGCCATCTGGTATCCTTGTCTTTAATTTGTGTATCCAGAAGACCTCCCTCTTTCTAAGCAACCTATCCCTGTCACCTCCTCTAGCTGGACACTTCACTGTCTCAATAATTGTCCAACGTAGTGCCTTTAGTGTGCCTTATACTGGAGATATGCTCCCGGATTGTCTCTCTCATCTCCCTGCTCGTGAGCCCCACGTATTGAATTTCACATTGGCTACACGAAAGTAAATAGACAACATATATTGCTCGACAGTTGAGACATGAGAGATGATCATATGTTTTCCCAGTAGATGTGCTCTTAAACCCCTGCCCTACCTTGTAGATAGTTACATGCAGTACACCCTAGATGACTACACCTAAACATTCCCCTGTGTTGCAACCAAGAGGAACCACCAATGTTTGGGGACCTCAGCTGTGTTGGTGCCACTATATTCCCAATTGATAAGCCCTTCTTGAAGGCATACCTGCAGCCTTTGCTGACTACATCAATTAGACCATAATCCGTTTTCAAGATATTAAAATGTTTTCGGGTGAAATTGCACACTTGGTGATAATCACTACTGTATTGGTAATGAATGACACCCCTTCAAATTTCATTTTTTCAGATTTTCCCTTTTTAAGGAAATCCTCCCTGTCTCTATTTGCAATCTTGATCTTAGAGGCAACTACATCCTTCCTCTTATACCCTCGGTTATAGAAACGCTCTTCCAAATCATTTGCATGTTTCTCATATAGAGTGTCATTTGAGCAATTCCTAAGTAAGCTTATGAATTGTCCATTCAAGACTGATTTGAATACTCTTTTAGGATGATTGCTTTTTGCATGGAGCAGTGTATTCCCACATATAGGTTTCCTATATACTTCAGAAACAATTTTATTTTCTGTGGTTCCTCGGAAACATACATCCTTAGCTTAGATGCTTTTTAAAAAAAAAAAAAAAAAAAGATAGCAAGAGAACGAAGAAAAATTGATAATAGGAGTCAATTAGAAAGTTGCTTAACCAATTAACGACGTATGGGGTACGTCCTGCAAAAAAATGCAGTTAACGACCAACAACGTACCCCGTACGTCATTGATCTTTGAAAGCGATGGAAGCGATCCTGATCGCTTCCAGCCGTTTTCATGTTATTGCAGTGAAGCCTCAATATTGAGGCATCCTGCAATAACACTTTCTAGCAGTCCGATGCAGAGAGAGCCACTCTGTGGCCGTGATTGTTGGTGGGTGGGAGCTGATGCAGGGAAGCGGGTAGGCGGCCATTGGTGAAGGAGGGGGGTGGGATTGCGTATGGGGGTTTGCATGGGTGCAAGCGCGTGTACAGGGGCGGGCGTGGGTGGGAACCCTACACTATGGCACAATAGATGTAAATAGCAAGGTGGGAGAGAGGACTGGGGAGGGTGGGAATATTCAGGTAAGGGATCTGGGAGAGGGTGGGGGGTTGGATGTTGAGGGGGCAGCTACAATACAGAAAATATACAGTAATTTTTCAATAACATTTATATATAAAAAAAAAAAACATAATAAATTAGAGGGGGAGGGTTAGGGAGCTGTTTGGGGGTTGATCAGAGAGGGTGGGGACCACTAAGTGGGTATCCTACGCAGCAGAATTATGTTTTTATAAATAAAAAAAAGAAACCCAAAAAAAACTTTTATTTTAGTACTGGCAGATTTTACGCCAAAGTCATATAAGTTTGCTATTTCTGAACAATGGAGATCAAAGAGAAGCATTTAAAACCATTTGTGCCATAATTGCACAAGCTGTTTGTAAATAATTTCAGTGAGAAAGCTAAAGTTTGTGAAAACATTTATGAAAAAGTGTACGATTTTTTTTTTAGCGCATTTGGCGGGGATATGGTGGTATGAAATATACCAAAATGGGCCTAGATCAATACTTTGGGTTATCTTCTAAAAAAATATATATACATGTCAAGGGATATTCAGGGATTCCTGACAGATATCAGTGTTCCAATGTTACTCGCTAATTTTGAAAAAAAGTGGTTTGAAAATAGCTAAGTGCTACTTGTATATATGGCCCTATAGCAAAAAAAGCAAAGAACATGTAAACATTGGGTATTTCTAAACTCAGGACAAAATTTAGAAACTTTTTAGCATGGGTGTTTTTTGGTGGTTGTAGATATGTAACAGATTTTGGGGGGGGTCAAAGTTTGAAAAAGTGGGGTTTTTTTTCATTTTTTCATCATATTTTATAAAAAAAAATATAGTAAATTATGATATGATGAAAATAATGGTATCTTTAGAAATTCCATTTAATGGTGAGAAAAACGGTATTTAATATGTATGTATAGTAAATGAGTTAGTGGAAAATTACAGCTAAACACAAACACAGCAGAAATGTAAAAATAGCCTTGGTCCCAAACGGACAGAAAATGTAAAAGTGCTGTGGTCATTAAGGGTTTAAAATTGCATACCCTATCTAAATCACGAAAGAAAAAAATTGGGTTCAGAAACAGATAAAGAGGGGTAGATAAATACATAATAATAGTAATAATTATATTGCATATGTTTCCATGCAGCATTGATAATTCAATTGTCAGTTATGTTCCATAAAGGTTTCAATGTAATAGAATGTTATGCATATGTAATATACAGGGCTAAATAACAAGTGGAATCAATAGCACAGGATGCATTATCTTGCGTTATGTCAAAGAATAATGCACAATGCTGATTGTGGTACATTTGTTAAGGCGGATTTACTCTGTCCCCACACACTATTGGCGGTGCATAATTCTAGGCTTGCGTCTGTATCGACACACGTAGGGGCATGTCTCTATACACGAATCATGTCACCGACGAGAATGACTGGGGAGGGACTTAACAAGTAGATACGCATGCGCAGATACTACACTGTGGCGCTGACACTGGCCGACTACGGGTGCTTTAACTGTTTCACGCTTACATCTCCAATGGGTATGTACATATCACTCTCCAGCATTACATGTCTATCACTGATTGCACAATACTTGTGCTCTTATGTGTGCTAATAATAATGCTTATTGCCTGGACCTTGTGAATAATGCTTATCCACTATGTTATGCATTTACGCTACCGGGTTGGTTTCAATATTACCCCTTCGGTCTCTAACCACTCTTATTGTGTTACATTTGTCAAGGCGGATTTACTCTGTCCCCACACATGACTGACGGTGCATAATTCTAGGCTTGCATCTGTATCAATACACATAGGGGCTTGTCTCTATACACGAATCAGGGTCATCCACGAAAATGACTGGGGAGGAACTTAGCAAGTTGATACGCATGTGCAAATATTACACTGTGGCGCTGACACTTGCCGATTACGGGTGCTTTATCTATTTCAGGCAGCTTACATCTCCAATGGGTATGTATATATCACTCGCCAGCATTAAATGTCTTAACTTGTGCTAAATATAACGCTTATTGCCTGGACATTGTGTATAATGCTAATCCGCTATTGTTATACATTTACGCCATTCAGTCTAGTGCCGTTTTTTTCTGGGCATCGCTTACAGCTGTATTAACAGAGTGTTTCACTTACTATATGGGGGAGCCCCTATCCTATACCATACTTTATACAGACAATCTTGGGTTACTTTGTTGCTTTACTGTTTATTGTTACTGTTCGTGTTTCCTTTTTTTCATATACGGGCTTTGTGGGGTTTTTTCTCACATACGGGTTCCTACAATATTTAATATGTACTATGGACTATAGGATTTATACCTTTGACATGTTACAGTCAATTTTTTGTACAATTGTGCATGGTCTTGTTCAATATGTGTTCCTTCTGCACTTTTGGATTGATTTATTTAATGCCTGTGCAAGTGTAAAAGTATTCTTTATGAGACATTGATTATGGAGATATGTGGTACTAATTAGTTGCCTTGGCAACATTGTTTCGGCGTTTTTTTCACTGGGGGAGGGACTTATGTGTATATAAATGTTTGGCTCACTTGTACATTGTTGGTTTGATGAAGGGGAGCATTCCCCGAAACGTTACCGAATAAATTAATTATTTGCTGTTAAGTCCAGAGAGTGCTGTTTTCTGTTCTCTATACCTAAATCTACTCTAGCACCCTGGCAGCTGAAGTACTGTTTGTGAGAGTGCACCTGTTTCATGCTGTATATATATATATATATATATATATATATGTGTGTGTGTGTGTGTGTGTGTGTGTATATACATATTTTTTTTAGTTATTTCTATGTGTATTTATGTATTTACAGACATATGTACACATACAAACACACAAATACATATGTACACACATATAGACATACTGTATATATGTGTATATGTGCAATGGAGCCCTTTGCAATCAAGTAGATGACAACATGTAAATATTTTGCATTCCAATGTTCTGCACATAGCAGAACATGTTCTATGTATTAATAAATAGATATTCCTATATGTATCTACATGTATACAGTATATATATATATATATATATATATAAATATATCTATACATATATATATATATATATATATATATATATATATATAAATATACTGTGTAAATATTTCGCATTCCAATGTTCTGCACATAGCAGAACATGTTCTATGTATTAATAAATAGATATTCCTATATGTATCTACATGTATACAGTATTTATATATATATATATATATATATATATATGTATAGATATATATTGTAAAGCATATGGTGTCACAGCGCTGAAACTAGAAAACTCATATAATGCAGTAGCAAACAATAAGGATTCCCTATACTCTTATAAAAACAAACAAATATCACCAAAGAAAATTATTCCCAGTACTTATGTACTAAAAAATGCTACCGTGCTGCTATAGCAGCTTAATATATGTAGTATCTGGCTTATACACAAATACTAGTATGTGTTAAAGATATTTAACCCTTTAATGACCACAGCACTTTTACATTTTCTGTCCATTTGGGACCAAAGCTATTTTTACATTTTTGCGGTCTTTGTGTTTAGCTGTAATTTTCCTCTTACTTATTTACTGTACCCACACATATTATATACCATTTTTCTCGCCATTAAATGGACTTTCCAAAGATACCATTATTTTCATTATATCTTATAATTTACTATAAAAAAATTATAAAATATGAGAAAAAAATGGAAAAAAACACACTTTTTCTAACTTTGACCCCCAAAATCTGTTACACATCTACAACCACCAAAAAACACCCATGCTAAATAGTTTCTAAATTTTGTCCTGAGTTTAGAAATACCCAATGTTTACATGTTCTTTGCTTTTTTTGCAAGTTATAGGGCCATAAATACAAGTAGCACTTTGCTATTTCCAAACCATTTTTTTTTTTTCAAGATTAGCGCTAGTTACATTGGAACACTAATATCTTTCAGGAATCCCTGAATATCCATTGACATGTATATATTTTTTTTTAGAAGACATCCCAAAGTATTGATCTAGGCCAATTTTGGTATATTTCATGCCACCATTTCACCGACAAATGCGATCAAATACAAAAAATCGTTCACTTTTTCACAAATTTTTTCCCAAACTTTTGGTTTCTCACTGAAATTATTTACAAACAGCTTGTGCAATTATGGCTTAAATGGTTGTAAATTCTTATCTGGGATCCCCTTTGTTCAGA
Source organism: Bombina bombina (assembly GCF_027579735.1). NCBI lineage: Eukaryota > Metazoa > Chordata > Amphibia > Anura > Bombinatoridae > Bombina > Bombina bombina. The sequence goes on from NC_069499.1 coordinate 72,786,861, forward strand.
AATAGCAGACATATATGGCTTTGGCGTTGCTTTTTGGTAATTAGAAGGCCGCAAAATGCCGCTGCGCACCACACGTGTATTATTATAAATTATATATATAAACTTGAAAAAGTAACGAAGGCAATCCAGTGCAGGTAAAAACAAGTCCTTTATTGAAAAAGTTTAAAAGGTTCCAGGAGTGTCCAGAGACAAGTTTAGAAAGGCATCACAGGCAAACTGAAGGCTGTTTGAGCGCCTGGTTGCTCCTTTACATTTGATTGTGATATATCCCTTACCGTGTGTGTGTGCATTTGACCGTAATTACCCGTGTGCTTGAGAATTGCAGCCAAGTACCCTATGACCGGATGATTGAACAACAGAGACACTTTCCAAGTCAGCCGAGACAGTATAAATCCGGGTACTCTTTGGTCACAGTTTGTATATATTTGTTTATTTCACATACAAGCGATACTTTATTCATCATTCACCACTCACCAACGTTTTAAGTGAAAAATTTATTTTGTGACTTTATATATATACTTTAAAAAAAAAAAAGTAAGTGGTTTTATTTGCAAACTAATATATGTTTCATTGCAACATTCTTATAGTCTGCAATTTACCATCACTTTAACAAATTTCATTAATATATCCATTTGTTATTCTTTCAATTAATGTAGGTGGCAGTTTCTAATTAATTTTTCGTTCGAGTGAAATGAATAATGAAAACTTCAGTAACTTTTGCATTAGTCTGAAAGCGAATGCACCTGTCTAATAATTTGTAAACATAAGTAATTAATCTATGATACTGTTCTTGTTGGAATATCCTCACCATCAGGTTTTAATCAGGTTTAGATTTATGTCTGATGTTGTACTTTAGCCTGATAGAAGCCATACATTTTGCTGTACATTGGAATGCCAAGAAAATAATAAAATAGGAGCTTGAACCTGGAAAGTTTCATTCGCAATGGTAAATAGAAGAATTTTTTGGTAATATAATTCACAAAAATGCTTCTAGTAAAAGTTATTACTCTTAGTGAAAGGCATACACACATATGCTGTGCACCAGCATTCATTCACTACACCTCTTCAGAGTGTTAGCAGTGACATCTATGGGTCCTATTTATTAAAGGTCTTGCGGAGCTGATCCGACAGTGCGGATCAGGTCCGCAAGACCTCGCTGAATATGGAGAGCAATGCGCTCTCTGCATTTAACATTGCCCCAGCAGCTCACAAAAGCTGCTGGTGCAACGCCACCCCATGCTGACTCACGGCCAATCGGCCGCTAAAAGGGAGGTGTCAATCAACCCGATCGTACTCGATCGGGTTGATTTCCAGCGATTCCTGTCTGCCTCATCAGAGCAGGCGGACAGGGTTATGGAACAGCGGTCTTTAGACTCGTCCGGAAACACGGGCCCACAAGCTTCCGTTCGGAGCTTGACAAATGGGCCCCTATGACACAAATGAAGTCTTCATAGATGCAATACACACCACCCCCAACTCTCAGAGCAGGCATGGTATTTGAATCCTGATCCTCTAGTCACAGGTAGCATATGTGCGTATGCTTTTAAAATAGTAATAACTTTTACTAGAAGCATTTTTACTAAACAAAGTATATTTTAAAAATGATTCTATTTAAAATTGAAATGTATTCATACACATTTTAATTATAACCTTTCTATCCCTTTAAAACATTGAAATTCTACAAAATTTCCTGCAGTATATGATAATTCCACTATAATTACATATACTTTGGCCTTGATTTATGTTGTAGACACCCATAAAAAACAACTTAAGTAGATTTTCACTGTAATGCTACTTTGAACATATGTGCTCACTGTTTCCAGGAAACACACAGCCTAAATATTCCCTAGATTCTCATTGGCTGTATTTGGCAGCAAAATATATAGAGCTATTAATCAGCTAGGTTACGAGTTTTGCGGTACGGCTATTAACGCTAAAAAAATTGGCCCTTACGCTGGAATGGCCAGGAACGCATATTATGAGTCGTGACGGTAAAGCTATACCGCAAACATTTTAGCTTGTAACGCAACGTCCATTCCGCACTAAAAAAAAATCACGTTTGAGCGCAGGATTTTCCATAGCGCCGTATTACAGGTTGTGTGATCCTGCTAAAATGCTTGTGTTACAGCCTATACTGACACAATCCATACAGTAGTAATGGATTTTGCGAAACAAAAATGTTTCACAAAACCCATAACTAAAATGTTATAAAGTACACTAACACCCATAAACTACCTATTAACCCCTAATCCGCCACCCTCCTGCATCGCAAACACTATATTAAATTTATTAACCCCTAATCTGCCGCCCACCGACATTGTGACTATTAAATAAACCTATTAACCCCTAATCCACCACCCCCGATCCTATATAAACCTATTAACCCCTAACTGCCGCTTCCCGATATCGCTGACACTAATAAAAGTTATTAACCCCTAATCCACCACTCCCCGACATAGCCAATACCTAAATAAACCTATTAACCCCTAAACCACAGGCCCACCACATCACACAGAACTATAATAAAGCATTAACCCCTAAACCTCCAGCCCCCACATTGTAACTACTAAACTAAACCTATTAACCCCTAAACTTATCCCCCCACATCACAAAACATTAACCCCTAAAGCTAACACCCCCTAATTTTAAATTAAAATTACAAAAGAACTATCTTTAAAAAAATAAAAACTTACCTGTGAAATAAAAAAACTTAAGTTTAAACTATAAATTAACATAAAATAACTATTCTAATAAAAAAAAACAACCAATTAAAAACCTAAATTTAACATTTAAAAAAAAACTAACACTACAAAAAAAATTATATATATATATATATATATATATATATATATATATATATATATATATATATAAATCAATGTAAATATTTGCATAGGAAATTAGTACATCTAAGCAAGTATCCCCGCTTGCCCCCAGAAATTCTTAATATGCAATGTTTCCAATGCACAAGAGAATTGTGGGTAAGATATGCAAATTAGGTATGCAAATTCTCAGTTTTTGTGCTTCAAAATACTGTTTTAACACAGCGTTCCTTTTAAACAGGAATATGACAGCAAACCAGAAATCACTCACTATACAAGCCTGTTTCGTTCTTTTTAGAACTCATCAGTAGGAGATAGATAATTTCCTATGCAAATATTTACATTGATTTAATTTTGAGACATGGAGGATTTTAATTTCAGTTTTTTATCTACCCCCCCATAATTTTAATGAATTTTGGTTTAACCATGAAAATAGCTTTTCCAATACAGCAATCAGAAATCTATCTCCTACTGATGAGTTCTAAAAAGAACGAAACAGGCTTGTATAGTGAGTGATTTCTGGTTTGCTGTCATATTCCTGTTTAAAAGGAACGCTGTGTTAAAACAGTATTTTGAAGCAAAAAAACTGAGAATTTGCATACCTAATTTGCATATCTTACCCACAATTCTCTTGTGCATTGGAAACATTGCATATTAAGAATTTCTGGGGGCAAGCGGGGACACTTGCTTAGATGTACTAATTTCCTATGCAAATATTTACATTGATTTAATTTTGAGACATGGAGGATTTTAATTTCAGTTTTTTATCTCCCCCCCCATAATTTTAATGAATTTTATATATATATATATATATATATATATATATATATATATATATATAATATATTTATATTAAATATATAATAAACAATAAATTCCAAAAAATAAAAAACTCTAAGATTACAAAAATAATAAACGAAATTATCAAAAATAAAAACAATTATACCGAATCTAATAGCCCTATAAAAAACATAATTTATATAAGAACTTACCTGATAAATTCATTTCTTTCATATTGGCAAGAGTCCATGAGCTAGTGACGTATGGGATATACAATCCTACCAGGAGGGGCAAAGTTTCCCAAACCTCAAAATGCCTATCAATACACCCCTCATCACACCAACAATTCAGTTTAATGAATAGCCAAGAAGTGGGGTGATAAAGAAAGGAGTAAAAAGCAGCAACAAAGGAATTTGGAAATAATTGTGCTTTATACAAAAAAAATCATAACCACCATAAAAAAGGGGGTGGGCCTCATGGACTCTTGCCAATATGAAAGAAATGAATTTATCAGGTAAGTTCTTACATAAATTATGTTTTCTTTCATGTAATTGGCAAGAGTCCATGAGCTAGTGACGTATGGGATAGCAATACCCAAGATGTGGAACTCCACGCAAGAGTCACTAGAGAAGGAGGGATAAAAATAAAAACAGCCTTTTTCCGCTGAAAAAATTAATCCACAACCCAAAATATAAGTTAATTCTCATAAATGTGAGGAAAAAACTTAAACCAAAGCAGAAAAATCAAACTGAAACAGCTGCCTGAAGAACATGTCTACCAAAAACTGCTTCCGAAGAAGCAAATACATCAAAATGGTAGAATTTAGTAAATGTATGCAAAGAAGACCAAGTAGCAGATTTGCAAATCTGATCAACTGAAGATTCATTCTTAAAAGCCCAGGAAGTGCAAACTAATCTAGTAGAATGAGCTGTAATTCTCTGAGGTGGGGCTTGACCCGACTCCAAATAGGGTTGATGAATCAAAAGCTTTAACCACGAGGCCAAGGAAATGGCAGAAGCCTTCTGACCTTTCCTGGAACCAGAAAAGATAACAAATAGACTAGAAGTCTTCCTGAAATCTTTAGTAGCTTCAACATAATATTTCAAAGCTCTCACCATATCCAAAGAATGTAAAGATCTCTCCAAATAATTCTTAGGATTAGGACACAAGGAAGGAACAACAATTTCTCTTTTAATGTCGTTAAAATTTACAACCTTAGGTAAGAATTTAAATGAAGTCCGCAAAACTGTCTTATCCTGATGAAAAATCAGAAAAGGAGATTCACAAGAGAGCGGATAATTCAGAAACCTCTTCTAGCAGAAGAGATGGCCAAAAGAAACAACACTTTCCAAGAAAGTAGTTTAATGTCCAAAGAATGCATAGGCTCAAACGGAGGAACCTGTAAAGCCTTCAAAACTAAATTAAGACTCCAAGGAGGAGAGATTGATTTAATGACAGGCTTGATATGAACCAAAGCCGGCACAAAACAATGAATATCAGGAAGTTTAGCAATCTTTCTGTGAAATAAAACAGAAAGAGCAGAGATTTTTCCTTTCAAGGCACTTGCAGACAAACCTTTATCTAAACCATCCTGAAGAAACTGTAAAATTCTAGGAATTCTAAAAGAATGCCAAGAGAATTTATGAGAAGAACACCATGAAATGTAAGTCTTCCAAACTCGATAATAAATCTTTCTAGAAACAGATTTACAAGCCTGCAACATAGTATTAATCACTGAGTAAGAGAAACCTCTATGACTAAGCACTAAGCGTTCAATTTCCATACCTTCAAATTTAACGATTTGAGATCCTGATGGAAAAATGGACCTTGAGATAGAAGGTCTGGCATTAATGGAAGTGGCCAAGGTTAGCAACTGGACATTCGAACAAGCTCAGCATACTAAAACCTGTGAGGCCATGCTGGAGCCACCAGCAACACAAACGAATGCTCCATGATGATTTTGGAGATCACTCTTGGAATAAGAACTAGAGGCGGGAAAATATAAGCAGGTTAATAACACCAAGGAAGTGTCAATGCATCCACTGCTTCCGCCTGAGGATCCCTGGACCTGGACAAGTACCTGGAAAGTTTTTTGTTTAGATGAGATGCCATCAGATCTTTTTCTGGAAGCCCCCACATCTGAACAACTTGAGAAAACACATCTGGGTGGAGTGACCATTCTCCCGGATGTAAAGTCTGACGACTGAGGTAATCCGCTTCCCAATCCGCTTCCTATACCTGGGATATGAACCGCAGAAATTAGACAGGAGCTGGATTCCACCCAAACAAGTATCCAATATACTTCTTTCATAGCTTGAGGATTGTGAGCCCCACCCTGATGATTGACACATGCCAAAGTTGTGATATTGTCTGTCTGAAAGCAAATGAACGGTTCTCTCTTCAACAGAGGCCAAAACTGAAGAGCCCTGAGAATTACACAGAGTTCCAAAATATTGATTGGTAATCTCGCCTCTTGAGATTTCCAAACCCCTTGTGCTGTCCGAGATCCCTAAACAGCTCCCCTCTGACATGGAAAAAGAGGCAAGAGATGAATAAGAATGGGGGTCTTAAATAATGAAAATATTTGGCACCAAGAATGACGCACAACAAGCAGAAAAATATTTTTTGGCGCCAAAAAAAATCCGGGAACGACATACTCGCGTCATAGATGACGCAACCTTGTGAAGGACTCGGCGTCAACTAAGACGCCGGAAATGACAAATTTGCGTCAACGAACGTAACTTCACGCCAAAAAAATTTCATGCCAAGAATAACTGGCATTTTGCACCCTCACGAGCCTTATTCTGCCCGCAAATTTAAAAGATAGTCAAAGGCCCTGTAATTGTTTTTATTTTTAATAATTTTGTTTATTATTTTTTGTAAGCTTACATTTTTTTTATTTTTCGTTAATTAATTTCTATTTTTTTGTAATTTTAGATTTTTTTAATTTTTTCGTAGTGTTAGGTTTTTTTTAAATTTGTACTTTAGATTTTTTAATTGGTAGTTTTTTTGCGGTGTGGGGGGGCTGGCGGTTTAGGGGTTAATAGGTTTAGTTTAGTAGTTACAATGTAGGGGGCTCGAGGTTTAGGGGTTAATACTTTATTATAGTGTTGGTGATGTGGGGGGCAGGCGGTTTAGGAGTTAATAATATTTATTAGTGTTGGCGATGTCGGGGAGCAGCGGAATAGGGATTCATAACTTTATTTCGTGTTGGGGAGCGGCGGAATAGGATTCAAGTTCAATCCGATTGGCTGAACCAATCAGCCAATCGGATTGAACTTGAATCTGATTGGCTGATTCAATCAGCCAATCAGATTTTTCTACCTTAATTCCGATTGGCTGATAGAATCCTATCAGCCACTCGGAATTCGACGGACGCCATCTTGGATGACGTCATTTAAAGGAACCTCATTCGTCGGGAAGTCGTCGTGCCGGAAGGATGCTCCGCGGCAGAGGAGCGAAGGAAGAAGATTGAAGATGCCGATTTGCTTGAAGACATCGCCGATGGAAGAAGACTC